>NC_045451.1:4451206-4521206 GCF_002776525.5 Piliocolobus tephrosceles
TTTTTTTTTTTTTTTTTTTTTTTTTTTTTTTTTTTTTTTTTTTTTTTTTGCCGAAAGTGGCATTTTTCAGCATCCAGAGGGTTTGGGCAGAGTGGCGAGTGGGTATCTGTTGTTTTTTGTTTTAGACATGTAGAGGTGTGGCTTCCAAACCCCGTGAGTCCTAGACAGCTTTCTATCTTCCCACAGCTGCATGCATGTTTCCTCACAAACCAGTTCTGCATATAAAAGCTCATTTTTTAATTATTAAATAAGTTTTGTGTCTGACACAGCTTTTGATCTGAATGAAATGCCTTTAAGCCTTTTTTTTCTTTTTTTTTTTTTTTTTCAAGTGAAAGGCACAGAAATGCAATTACAGTCCTCAAAGGGTTAAATTTGACACTACCAGGTTCTATGACCTTTATTGTCATGGCAACTTCGTCATTTTAGGATGTCTTTTTATCATTGTTATTTGTGTCTTTCTTTACTGCTAAATAATGTCTCTGAATAGTGTGCCCCACTATTTCCTACAAAAGATAGCTTAACATCAAGAACAGATGTTGAAAATAAAGGTCAGACTTTGACTCACGGAAAAAGAAAAATAACATGCACAGATCGGACAGAGAGCATATAAATATACAAAATATGTGTAAGAAAACCAAGGTCCAGAGAGGCGGGCCAGCAACAAAGGAAAGACTGATTTTAGAGGCTCAGGCCAGGCCTAGTGCAGCTCGACGACGTTTAGTGCAATGTTCCACGGTCTCTTGCATACCTGGACGCTACTGTTTCTCCAACTCAGTCACATAGATCAGGTGGTCCTCGGGGGACTTGCCATGAGTCTTGCTAAGGTGCAGTTTGACTGCGTGCTTGCTCGCAAAAGTCCGGTTGCAGAGCTTACATTGGAATGTGGAGCCCAAGTCTTCCTCGGTGGCCCCCAGCAGGCCCAGAGGTTTGTTGGCCAGGACTTTCGAAACATTCTGCTGTTCTTGAATCTGATTGAGTGGCAGCTTGGATAGATCCTTCAGGCTGAAGCCCAAGTGCGTCTCCAAATGACTTATGTATGTAGAGGCAGTTCTGAACTGAGAGGCACAATCGTTGCAAAAGAAAACAGGATGCCCTGTGTCCAGGTTCTTTAGGAATTTCGTTCCCCCTGTCCTCCTCAACTGGTACTTCACATTGGCCAGCCAGTGGCTGATGGTGGTCATGGAGAGGCCGGTAAACTTCGAGATGTGCACCCTCTCCTGTGGCCCCAGGTCCGACATGATGTACTTGCCCTCTGTGGTCTCCCGCAAGCTCGAGGCGAACTGGGCCTGCAGGATGAGCAGGTGCTGTGGGTTCCAGTTGGACTGCCGGCCCTTCCTCTTGTGGACAGGTGACAGCTCGTCCAGTGCCTCCTCAAAGCTGCTGCCGTCAGCATCAGACTTCTCCGAAACCGTGGAGGGCGTGGAGGACTTGGGCGTCAGGCGGCCTGTGAGATTCTTCACCATGTCGGAGATGTCCATGAGCGCGCTCTCCCGCAGAGGTGACGCCACCGGATCCGCCATGCCGGACACCAGCGGCTTGTTCTTGGACTTGGTTAAGTCAATGGGCTGGTCGCTGTTTTCGTAGTAGTAGCGGTCGATGGCGTCGGCCTGCTTCACGGGGGCGGCGGGGCGCGCCGGCCTGTCCAGCATGCTGTTGCTGATCTTGTAGAGCATCGCCAGCGGGTCCAGCGAGGCGCCCACGGGCTTGGACACCTTGCCCAGGTGCGTGTTCATGATGGACTGCAAAGCACTCAGCGGGTTGATGAAGGAAGGCTCTGGCGAGTGGTCCGTGATGATCCCCAGGTTGTTACAGCCGTTGGTGACCTTTGCTTTGAGAGGCTCTGTGCCGTTTGGGGTGTGAACGTCCGGCGGTCCCTCCTTTTTGGCCTTCCCGGTCTCAGCCTCAGGGCCCTTCTTCTGTTGTTTGCCGCTGACTTCCTCCGTTTTAGGGAAATCTTTATTCTCTTTTGCTACGGGGGACGCAGCCTTGGCCGGGGAGCTCTTCTCCTTTTCAGGGGGCCTCTCCTCCTTCTTGACGCTGACCTTGCCTGTGACCTTCTCCACCAGCTCCTCCATGGCAGACACATTGCTCTTGTGCGGTGGGGGCGTGAGGCTCCCCGGGGAGTGCAGGAGGGCGTTGTGCTCGGCGGAAGACAGCGACTTGACGCCGCCAGCATAGGACGGCTGCACCTGCACACTCTGCACGGCCGCCGGGAGTGGCTTCACGGTGCCCGGCAGCTGGTAGGCCGCGTGGATGCTGGGGTAACCACCCCACGAGGGCGCGCCATTCTGGGCTTTGCTAATGGCCGTGGAGACGGTATTCTCCAGGGACTTGAGAATGTCCAGCCCTCCCTTGGGGCTGTCGTCTAGGTCCTCCTCGCGCAGGTAGGGGTACAGGGTGCTGGGCTCAAATTTCTCCGAGCTGTCCTCACTCTCCTCCTTGATCTTCTCCGCATCACCAGCCACGGGCAGCTTCTCCTTCTCCGGCTCTTTCTTGTCTTCCGAAGCTGTGGACCCCGCGGGAGACTCCGGCTGCTTTTTGATGCTGGCGGCCGGCAGCCGCGTGTGGGTGGTGGGCGGCAGGGGGATGGACTGGATCTTCTCTTCCACCACAGGCTCCAGCACCAGCTGCTTGCCCTTCTTTGAGGCTGAGGTGGTCACTTTCAGGAAGTGCCCGGTGACCATCATGTGGGCGGTGAGCTGCTGCAGGGTGTCGTGGGAGCTGCCACACTCCATGCACTTGAGGATCTGCGCCTTGCGGGCCTCGAACTGCCAGGTGTAGCTGGCACCGTTCTGGTAGCCGTAGCGGTTATTGGGCGTGACGTATGGGTTCGCCGCTTTCTGATCCTTGGCTGACTCACTCAGGGCCACCTCTGCGGCCATTCCTGCTGGCTCAGGGGAGCAGGGGGGCGCCAGGTCCTGAAGCGCCCGCTTTTTGGTGGAGGGGACCAGTTTGGTGATGGCTGGCACTGGCTCCTTCAGAGGCACTTTCTGGTAATGCTTGGTTTTGATCATGTGGACGCTGAGGTCCTGCAAGGACTCGAAGGAGTGTCCACAGTACATGCACTTCAGCACCTTCTGGGCGTCCTCCTTCCCCTCCATCTCCATCAGGGAGCGCTTCCTGGGCTTGGACCACCGCTTGGTCTTCTCAGAGTCCTTGTCCCTGTTGTCGTCGCGGTAGTGGCCTGTCTCGTTCATGTGCACCGTCAGTTCCACCAGCGTGTCGTACGCGGCGCTGCAGTCTTTGCACCGGAACTTGCTGGCGCCGGTGAAGACGGAGCCGTAGAGCTTGTTGTTCTGGCGGTAGAGCTGCACGGTGCTGAACAGGCTGGGCTCGGGGAGCAGCCCGTACGAGGACGTCTGCTGCAGCGTCTTGGCCAGTGCGGCCTGGTGCCAGTCGTACCCGGAGCTGCTGCTGGTACTGGTGGTACTGCTGTGGCTGGTGCTGGAGCTGCAGCTGGTGCTGGGCGTGCTCGCCGTGGGGCCTGCGGTGCTGGCGGGGCAGACGGGGGGTGTGGGGGTGGGGGCGGAGCTCTCCTTCTGGCTGGCATCGTTGGTGCTGGTGGTGGAACCCGACTTCTTTAAATCCAGAGCTAAGCTGGACCAGCAGGACTCAGAGAACAAGTTTGCATACACAGCTTTGATCTGTGCCAGGCTGTCCTGGGGGTACGAGACGCTGTCGGGACACTGCGGATCCTCCTTCTCTTCTCGAGAGGAAGAGCCTTTGAAATGGGCCAGCTGGTCGCTGCTCTCACTGAAGGGCGACCCGTAGCCAGCGTCCTGGTTAGTCGCAGAGCTGACTGGGGAGTTCTGGTAGCTCTGTGCCTCTTTGATCTCTGTCTCTTCATTGCACATGTACTCGCTTTCCTGAATGTCCAAAGACAGCCCGTCATCCTCCACATGCTCTTCATCTATTTCTGCTGCCTTCAATTCTTCCTCAGGAACATAAGCTAGGAGAGAAAAGTAAAACCCAGTTAGAAGAAGTAAATCATCTTCAAGGACGCAGCCTCCCCAGCAGTTAGATGATCTTTAAAAAGATATTTGTCAGCCTAGCTCCCCGGACACAAGGCTACCCCAAGTTTACGTATCTACCCCTTTGTAGGAGTTAGGTTTCAAAAGGTGCTGTCCCCTCCTGAGTGTGTCTTTAGCAAAGGGGACTGAACTGGAGGATGGTATCCTGTGCTCGTCCCAAAGATGTCAGTTTGACCCTTGCAGCCTGGTGGGAAGGGCAGGAACTTGGGACTCCAGCTACCACCCGCCAAGTACCCCTCCTATCGGCTGTTCCCTCCTAAGTGACCCAGGAGTACCCTCATGACTTCCACACGGCAAATACTTGTAAACACCCATCGGGCATGACCTGGTTATCCAGTTTAGAGCAGGATATTCACAGACAGTATTATATCGCTCCCATAAATAAAAACACTCCTCAATGGCAAGCAATGAAAACACTCTGGTCTTCAGCAAAAGCCAGAACCCAGCATGGCACCGCCAGTCCCCTGCCTGGGCAGAGTAAAGCGCCACCCTCATGGGGCTGCCAGATGGCAAGAGCCATGGTTGTTCACCAAGGCCCAGAGCAGCCTCATTGACTGCAGCCAAAAGCTGGAAGGCACCAAAATGTCCACTGATGGTCGGAGGGATGAACGCGGTGTAGCGTTTAGTCTGTGCAGCAGCTTCCAGGCACCTGTGGCCGGGGGCAGAGGCACACAGAGCA
This sequence comes from Piliocolobus tephrosceles, assembly GCF_002776525.5. Classification (NCBI taxonomy): domain Eukaryota; kingdom Metazoa; phylum Chordata; class Mammalia; order Primates; family Cercopithecidae; genus Piliocolobus; species Piliocolobus tephrosceles. Next base: position 4,455,917 of record NC_045451.1, read on the forward strand.
GGGGGCCAGCAGTGACGGGCTCCCCAAACTGAGCAGATCCAAGTCAAACGAAACGTTTCCTTTGCATTAGTGGCCATGAAACTCCCTTTCACAAAGATGGGTTGATGAAAGCCATGAGGCACTTTCCTGTAGTGGATCCTGACAGAAGGGCCTCCCGCACACAGTGGGAGGGGCCTGGGGCCAAGGCCAGAGCATGCTCAGGCCTGCCAACATGGTAAACCTGGGCCTTCTGCTTCCTTCAGAAGGCAGAACATCACTCAGGCTTGGAAAGGGAGTTCTGACACGCACTGCAGCGTGGATGTACCTCGAGGGCACAGTGCTCAGTGAAGGGAGTCGGTCACAAGAGGACATGTACCGCACGGCTCACCTCACGTGAGGGCCCTAGAACCGTCACATTCATAGAAAAAGAAAGCAGAATGGTGGTGGGTGCCAGGAGAAGGAGGGGATAGGGACAGAGTTTCCATCTGCGAAGATGAGAAAGTTCTGGAGATGGAGGGTGGTGATGGCTGCACAACAATATGAACATTCTTAAGGCCATGAAGCTGTGCACTTAAAATGGTTAAAATGGTCACTTCTATGTTATAAATATTTTATCACAATAAAAGCTGTTTAATTACAAAAGCCCAACAGTCCACGCTCCATCCGCCGACTACAGGTCCACGACTGCGCAGCAGAGCGACCTCATGGGCTGAAGGCAGAGTTTCCCAGAGGGGCCTCCGGGATACGGCAGTTGTCCCATGGATGAGGCTGGAAGGCACAGAAACCGAGATGCAACCTGGACTTGTGACTGCAGGACATGTCAGATCCTTTACTGCACAACCCACCTTCCCAACTCCCAAGGGAGACTACTGTAAGGAACACTGCCTCAGCTTCTTTGACCAAGGCACTTTTACTTACTTTTCCCGTCTTGAGGGAACAACTAGCTGGACTAGAGTTCCATCAACAACTTGGGATATTCGGGGTTCAGATATTTTGCAGAAAGTCCCTAGTAAAATACATTGATCTGACCTAAGAGAGGTGTCTCATTAAATATCATCATTCATGATCACATCATCAGAGCGAGGGCCCAAGGGAACACGACAACGAGGACACACATTTTCAGGGAGGACTGCTGGGAGGGAGAGAAAACATCTTGGCTGCCCAAAGGGAGGATGCCAGGGGCAGCGGGGAGCAGTGTGAGAGCTCAACACCTGCAAATGCAGGGCTTCCGATTCTAGCGGCAGCCACCACTCACAGGCACACGCACAATCGCACGTGTACACACAAGCACACGCACACACACGCACAATGAGAGACGACTGAATCGGTCATGTGGAGAGTCTCTTCTAGCTCAGGCCGTCCCAAGTGCTTGCACGCACTGCTCTTTCTGCACACAGCCTCAACTCCACCTCTAGTGAGAGCGTAAGACAATCTGCGCGCCTGTGTTCACACGTTTCACAGCAGTCTGAGGACGGCAGCAAATCCAGGAATCACGATTCTGTTCACACTGTGCTGTGATTGTGGAAAATAACCAGCCATGTAAGACCTCAGGCCTCAACTATAGGCATCAACATCTGGGGAATGTTCTAGATGATTCTACGACTCCCCCGTAAAATAGAACACTCATGAAATTAAAAGATAATTGCTAAGTTCAGGCACACTGTCATTCGCCCCTAATTCTTAAAGGTTTAGGATGGCCCAGTTCTGAGGGTTAACTGCTGGGACCTGGGAACCCCACTTTAAGAACCACTAGTCAGACTCGTCACCTTTGAACCGGCCTGGCCTGGGTCATGTTGGCTTGGGCCACAAGGTGCAGCTCCTCTGTGTACTTGGAGGGTGACTCTGAAGGCTGCAGGGTGTGCCGGGCAGGGCAACGCCCAGGAGAGGCAGAAGGCCCAGGTTTATGATGTTGGCAGGCCTGAGCACGCGCTGGCCTTGGCCCCAGGCCCCTCTCACGGTGTGCGGGAGGCCCTTCTATCAGGATCCACTATAGGAAAGTGCCTCATGGCTTTCATCAACCCATCTTTGTGAAAGGGAGTTTCATGGCCACTAACGCAGAGGAAACGTTTCGTTTGACTTGGATCTGCTCAGCTTGGGGAGCCCGTCACTGCTGGCCCCCTGCTCTGTGTGCCTCTGTCCCCGGCCACAGGTGCCTGGAGGCTGCTGCACAGACTAAACGAACCCTCCCACGGCCCACCCCACAGCAGGCAGCCAACCTGTGTGTGCTAATAAGTGACTCTGTGTTCATTGGCTTGGGTTACCATATCCACATACGGTAGACTGGCTGGCTTGACCCACAGAACTTCCTTTCTCCCAGTCCTGGAGGCTGGAAGTCCCAGGTTAAGGTCTGCCAGGCTTTGCTTGCTGGTGAGGCCTCTCCCTGGCTTGAGGATGGCAGCTTTCCCCTGAATGGCTCTTCCTTCCAGCAGGTGGAAAGAGAGAGCCCTTCCACTTCCTCTAAGGTCACCTCTGTCGGACAAGGGCCCTGTGACCCCATTTAACGTTAATTACTTCCTAAAGGCCCCTTCTCCAAATACAGCCCCAATGGGAGTCAGGGCCTCCACATCCGAATGAAGGGGACACAATTCCATCCACGGCAGGCTTCTGTCTCAACTCTGAAAACACAGAAATGGGAGGTTTGCTCTCATGCCTCTAGGGTGTGTTCAACACTGACCAATCCTCGTCCTCTTGCTTGGAGCGGGCGCCCACAAAGGATGAGGGTCAGGAGTCAGGGCTGCGTCCCAGGACCTGGCCCGGCATCTCAGGACCGCATGGTGATGGCCTCCTCCCGGACCATCCTGCACCCTCACGCTCCCAGCAGGTGCAAGCGTCATCCAGACCAGGCTCCACTCGGCCGTCCTCCAAGACAGTCCATTCTGCACCCGGGAAGTTCCTAGGCTAAGCTACGATGTATCTCATTGCCAATCTGTGTCAGAACAGATTGGACCTCACAGATCCACAGAACGAGAAGACCCTCCTAAGAGGTCATCTTGCCAGCACGCTGTTTCCTTGCGCAGATGTCCACGGCCCTGTGTGGGCTCCAGGGGGTGTGGACGTGGAAGGAGGGGGTCCATAAAGTCCCTGCCCTAGGGACAGGGACTCATGTCCCAGGGAAGAAGCAAAGCAGGGTGATCAGGAAGCCTGTGGCTGGGTAGGGGAGGGATACTTTTGGAAGGGAGGGAGCTCCAGTGTGGACCAGGGTGAAGGCTGGGCCCCCACAGGTTCAGGCTCTCCCTGCCCGTGCCTAGCATGCCCACCTTCCAGATGCCATCTGGAGGCAGCTTCTCACCCCCACCCGGTTGCACCTGTGAGCAGCTTGTGGCCCTGTCCGTCTCTGGACCCTCGGTGCCCGCTTCCCCTCCCTGTTCTGAACTGCCGCATCCCCAGGTCGGCCTGCTGCTCTTGCCCATTCTTACCGCAGCCTCTCTCTGGCCAATCTCACCTTCTCCACAACCCCAGTGCCTGTGCCCACCAGAGCCATGGGCACCCCTGCCAGGCACAGTCCCATCAGGGAGGACGCCTGTCCTGCTGCCCCCATGGTGCTTTCAGGGCCTGGCCCCACGTCGGGCCCATGGAAGGAGCCCCACTGTTCTAACACAGATCTGAGGTGACACGGGTACTCCACGTCACACCTATGCTGTGTGCAAACGATGACACCCCACCGCCCGCTCCGGCACTGTCCTCCTCATAACAACAGCTCACCTTCTCCTGCTTCTGAACCTCCAGATTCAGAGGTTACCAAGTAACCCTAAACGAGAGTATCTGAGCCAGAAAAGCAGCGCAATCCTCAACGCCTCCTGGTCCTCGGGCCCCGCATCCAAACTGGCCCTGCACTGATGACCAGGTGTGGCCAGAGCCTTCCAATGCCCCCAACTGACGTCCCTCCACTCCTGGTCTGTGACATTCTTCCTTCCAGCAGACGCTGTGCTCCCAACAACCCTGAGTTCAAGCCTTTGTTGAAGCTGTGTGTCCCAGGCAGGGCATCAGGACTCTCACTGCTGCCCCGCCTGTGCCCAGCCCTCCATGCCCAGCCCGCTCTATCTGGTCCCAGGCAGCCCTTCTTCCATAGGAGAGTGCCCAGCCTGGATGCCAGCCCTCCCCCACTCTGCCTGGTGTGAGCTACTGGGCCCTCCCTCAGCCCTCCAGGGAGGCTCAAAGGTCATCTCCTTATGCCGTCCTCTCAATGCCCTCACAAAATTCACCACTCCTGGAAGAATCTGGAGCTGTTACCTGTCTGTCCTCTTCATCAAGCTGTGAACTCTTCCACTCAACTACCACAGCACAGGCTCCGCGCCGCTGGGTTGAGTGTTTCCATCCCATTGCCTCATTGAAGTCTCAAACCCTTCAAGCGAAGGATCACTGAAACACCTACTCCACAGGAAAGACAACGGTCTCAGAGAAGTTGACCGACTTCCCCGAAGTAACACAGGAAACAAACGCTGGAAACAGGATTTGAAAGCGAGTCGCTGATTCCCAGCCCCGTCTTTCTCCTTTGCCAAGTTATTTTCTTTTGTCTCATTAACATCTAAATGCCAGAGAAGATATGGAGCAAATGGTTTCAAATGAATGAATGACCAAAAGTAATTCTGTATGAAGTATTTGTTATGTGCCAGACACAGTATTGTGTGTATGAGAGAATCTCAAAGAAAAAGAGTAAAGGCAGAGAAATGTTAAAACATTGATATCCTTTAGCTCAGTCATTTTATTTTTTTGAAGTTAGTCTAAGAAGTTAATATGAAATGCAGAAAAAGCTTCATGCCCAAAGATGTCCCTTATACAAGATGTCCTTTTATACACATAAAACTTGCCACAGTCTAAATCTTCAACAATAAGGAGTGGTTGCACGAACTAGTATTTATTCCCAGGATGCAGTATCCTTCAAACATGAGAAACTATGTTTTAATAACATGGAGAAAGTAATTAAATGAAAAAAGCAGAAGACAAAATTATACACACAGGACAAAGAAAAAATGCTTTTCAAGAATGTTACAGTGTTTTCTATCTAGATAATAAATACATGGGTTATTGATCATTGAATGAAGTGGTTCCTGATAAATATCGTATTTTCAAAATCTTCAATGTTTTCAGTTCAGCCAACATGGACTAGCCATTGAACACCATTGCTGGAATGAATTCGCTAGAAGCAAACTTTCACGGAACGTCTACCAGCCCCAGCCACAGCCACCAGTCAGATCCTGGGAATGAGGGCGCATGGAGAACGGCATGGCCCAGCCTGGGACAGGAATGTTGGGAAAGGCTTTATTAATTGTTACTGTGTTTTAACGTTAAAAATGAAAGGGGGTTTGGGACGATCGGGGATGCAGATGGTGTCTGGGTTGAGAACATGAGTGGGCTCCTGCTCCACACTGCCAGAGAGGCTGTCCTGGGTTGCTCTGCCTCAGTTCCCCCAAGTCCCTGACCACAGTGGCCGCCTCCCACCTTCCTCCTGCTCCAGCTCCTCAATGCCACAGCCACTGCAGGGCGTTCTCCATCCAGCCTTCCCATGGGAGGGGCTGCACAGTCTGACGAACAGGAGGGCTGGCGGCCCAGAGCCTTTCCCACAGTGGCTCACCACACACAGCTGTCACCATGCTAGGCCTTAGCTGATGGGATTTCCTCACTGCTGTCCTTGCCCTCCGAACCTTCTGGCATTTATACTTTCATCATATACTCTTCCAGTTTATTTAAGCCTGATGATCTTCTATCTTTCAGCTATTTTACTATGCTACTATGTTCTTTTTGCTCATCCTACCTTTTTTTTAACTAGCTAACCTTCTCCCCTCTAACTTACAAGAGATGCGAGGAAGCACAAACCTTCAAGACAGCTGGGAGGACGGCCTACCCTCCACCTCGCATCACTGGGCACCATTTCTCACTGGCCCGAACCCGCCCTCCGGACCCCAAGCAGCTCTCCTGTCCCCGTTGGATAAAGCACATCCGCACCATTCTCCCACCGCCCCAGTCCAGGGGCCCTGGGGCTGAAGTGCTGGTCAGGGTGGCCTCTTGTCTGAAGCTCTTGTGACCATGGAAGGGAACAGCCTTTGGGACAGCCACAGACATTAGTGGGTGCAAGGGACTCCACGGTCCCACAGATGGAGATGGGCAGGAGGATGCCCCATGAAAGACTCCATATTCAACCTGTGACTGGACTGCCAGCCTCACCTTACCCTCTTCCTCCATCATTGCAAGACCTTCGAGGACTGGCTTAGTTCCAAGGACTCAATAATAATAAAAATCATAATAGTAACTGAAGCCACAGTACCACCTCTGGACAACCACTCCAGCAGCCAGCACTGGAGGACCCGTGCTTCTGATCTCCCCATCACAGCTGAGTGGCCAAGGGTCCTCCCAAGGCTCAACCAGGCAGCAGCAGGCCAGGCTCCAAGCAGCCTCTGCCTCCTCCACACCCGGTCTGTTCAACACAGTGCACTGAGCCTCCCAGTTCTTCTGCCCCCACAGGCCCCCAACAAGGTCCCGTACCCTTCCAAAACTGGGGAGCAGGCAGAGAGCACCACATCCCAGGGCCAGAAGCCCTCAGAAGGACTGAAAATCAACAGAGTTTCATTTTAAGAGTTTAGGACCCAGGGAGAAGAGGGCTAGGTGTCACAGGACAAAGCCTGAGAAGGGAGAAATTCCAACCCAGAACCCAGGGTGCCTGCAAACAAGAGCAACCCAACACCCTGGCTTCCGTATTAGGCAAAGAAGGAGTGCTTGGAGTTTGCTAAGTCTGTATCCTGGAGGAAAGTGCCAATGACAGTGGGAAGCCACCCCTCCCCCAACCCCCGGGGCTATACCTGTCACACACAGCAAGGTCCACTAATCCACCCTGGATGTGTGCACGGGTGATCCAAAGGGGTGCTCCCCAGGAGCCTGGGCCTGAAAAGACAGAGTGAACTGGGGTGGGACTGACACCCCAGTGGTTCGCCTTTAGGGGGCTTACACTAGCGTGGCCATTGCTGTGGTTTCTTTAGTAGAACAGATCCCCCCACCCACCCCATTAGCATGGCAGAAGAAGAGAGATGGAAGGTACGGATTTGATGCCTGGAGAGCATGGTAGGAGCCCAGGCTCAGACACGCACACAGTGTGACCCAGGCTCAGACACGTACACAGTGTGACCCAGGCTCAGACACGCACACACAGTGTGACCCAGGCTCAGACACGTACACAGTGTGACCCAGGCTCAGACACGCACACACAGTGTGACCCAGGCTCAGACACGCACACACAGTGTGACCCAGGCTCAGACACGCACACACAGTGTGACCCAGGCTCAGACACGTACACAGTGTGACCCAGGCTCAGACACGTACACACAGTGTGACCCAGGCTCAGACACGCACACAGTGTGACCCAGGCTCAGACACGCACACAGTGTGACCCAGGCTCAGACACGTACACACAGTGTGACCCGATACACTCACTCGCTCCTTGGGACCTCGGTCTCCCCACTGGTACATTGTCCCCACTGGAACAACGTCTTTTGGGGTTACAGGAAATACTTATGGCAATGACAGAATCATCACCATCAGTATGTGGCCCAACTGTGTGCTTGTCAGCTGCTGTGGTCTGAATGTTTGTACCCCTGCCCTCGAATTCCTCTGTTGACATCTAACCCCCCACGGTAATGGCAGAAGGAGGTAGGGCCTTTAGGAGGTCACCAGGAAAGAGCCCTTAAGAACAGCATGAGTGCCCTTATTTGTGAAAAGGCTCCAGAGAGCTGCCTTGCCCCTTCTACCACCTGAGGACACAGTGAGAGGACAGCGTCTACGCACAGGAGGCAGGCCCTCACCGGCTCCCGGATCTGCTGCTGCCTTGACCTCTCACCTCCCAGGCCCAGAACTGTTTCATACATGTCTGTTGCTCACAGTCCACACACAGACACACAGTCCACAGTGCACTGCTACAACGGCCCGAAGGAACTAGGACGCCTGCTCCTCCTCTTCCTCACGCCCTGTAGACTCCCAGGATGAATCAGAAAACGTCCTGCACGCAGACGTGCCATCGTCCTGTGGCTGTGGGAACCTGCTTAACTTCATGCCACTCAAATACATGGGAACAATAGGAACAAAATAACGATAAGCCCATCCCAGCCCAAGCCCATCCCTTCAGTTAAGACTGAAGCTGAGCCAGCATCAGTCTTAACTGTTGCTTAGATGGTGCTCTGACAGTCAGATGTGAAATCCGGGCCACGGATCGGCTGGGCCCTTCTTGTTCTTCTTTTCCCTGTGCCTGCCTTTCAGAGGCTTTGCTGATGATTAGAGCATCTGCCAAAGAACAGATGAAGGAAGGGAGAGGTGGGGAAACCCACACCAGCAGAAATGCTGGTCCTAGTGAAGAGCTCTTTGGAGGCCTGACGGAGGAGGTGGTGGACACAAACGATAGCAATAAGGTCAGGAAACTCTGTCTACCCAAGTTCTCTCTTCCTCATTAGCACAGGTAAGTGAGAGCTGACTGTGAAAGAGGAATGATGTTCAAAAGTGACAAACCCAAACGCAGGTCTTCAGTCCCTGCTTGGTGACTGCCTTACAGTAAATACCAAATTTCACTATTGTATTGCCACCTGGTGAAACTATAGAATCTTACCAAATTACATGTTTGTCTCAATCAAACTATTTTTCAGACTGGCAAACGTGATATCCATGAACAGACGGCCATTATATCAAAATACATTTACTCCAAGGGGCCAGTTCACAAAAGGGGCCTCCCCACACCTAAGTGATGAATGTACAGCTTCGATTCACTGTCGAATCTTACGAAACACACTGTCTTCCAAATTTATAACTGATCACTCATAAAGTAATGCCACCTTCATTATGGAGAGAGCAGGTGGTTTTGATGAAAGTTAGAATACACTGGGAAACAAAAAATGCAGAGAGGGCAGACACAGGCACAGCCCAGTCCTTCCTCCTCGGGAAAGAAGGTAAAAATACAATATATGCGCTAATTTACTAACATTGTTCTGATTTCTTGCAGGAAGACTGACACCCTGCCAAGCAAAGCTGAAAGGCCACTTTTGCTCTAACATGATAGAAACAAAAAATTTCCTATGACTTTGGCAAATTTTAGTTGCCTGATACCAATCATTAATGTACTGGTTTACTTCAGCATTTGATGTATAAGAGAACTACTTTATTTACTTAAAACCCAATAGAGATGGGTGCACCAAAATCTCAGAAATCACCACTAAAGCACTTATTCATGTACAATGAAAAATAAATAGAAATATAATTTAAATACATATATTTATTATTGTGGTTATTATATATACATAAGAAACCAGTAAATGTTAAAAAAAAAAATAGAAACAATTTTTAAGAATTTCAGAGTCTGCACATAAAATGACCTAAAGGCTTTTCCCAATTCTGATTTTAATTAGGAATCCACAGGTAACTGTTTTAAAACAAACATAATTTCTTCTTTCTCTCACTGCCCTTGAATTCAATTTCAAGTTAAGTGGTGAATAAGAAAACTAATTTAAGACTCTCTTGCTGTTCCCAATAAGCACTTTCGGTGTTAATCTTTTGTCTAGAGTTTGTCAACAATGTACTTAATAAGTAGCACAAATCAGAGCTTAAACTGTAATTTAAAAGATGAAAAACTTTGATTTTCAGTGGTGTCAGGAAGAAAAAGAGGACATTATATGAGAATCTTAAAAAATTAAAAGAAGTTAAAATAAAGTGGGAAGAGCAAAAAGCAAGTGACACTTCGATGCACCTGAGAGAGCACATGGCTGTTTCCTGACTACTGGAGTGCACGTTCACACGTGGTAGAAATGCTCTTATTCCAGAAACCAAGCTAGGCAGCCCCAAGGTGTGCATACCCAAAGACCTGCACTCAAAACAGCAGCTGATTTCAGTTTTTACCCCCACGTCTGGGGAAAGAGAAATCCCGCCCTGAGACAGTCTGACGACCCTGGGTCTACAAACCCAATATGAGCAAACACCAGCTTCCAACTTGGTATTATCTGACCCCCTGAAACTAAAACAGCCAGGGTAGGGCTCGCCCTGATGAGAAACATTTAGAAATCCAGAGAGGAGACTTGTGCATGGCACACCTCGTCAAATGGCTGAAGTGAGTGTAAAGTAACATAACTCAGATTAAGTACCAGCTCATTCTCTGACTACACGCTGCCAGCCATCACCGAGAACTACTAACAAACGTCGCCAAATCTACTGCTGCCTGATAACGCAGTTACCTTCACAGCACTGCACACTGTACTCTTGCAACACTTTAACACAAAGTTTACTCCTGAAAGGTGAACTTCTACAGGCCTTCCCAAGGGTCTCAGAGGATGGGAGGGAGAGATCAAGGAGTGAAGGCTCTTCCACAGTCTCCAAAACCCACAAAGGGCTTATGTCTCAGAATATGCCTCCATTTTAAAAGCCAGTAGCTTATTCCCATCAACACACAGGATACAGAAAAGAAACAGGAATGCCAATCCCCAGGCCATCGCGGTGTGGATGGAGGCAAGTGGCAAGGATGTGTACCAGGCGCCTGTGCTGCTACTGATGGGAGACTAGCGCCAACATCCAGCACAGAGTTAGGAGAACTTTTATCTTTAAAAGTGGCTACAGACAGAAATTATTTACCAGTGTGATGAACCATGAGCTAACACGGCCTGCATAATTGTTTCTATACTTGACTGGAAACCAAATACAGGGTAACATAACACCTGACTTTATTTAAATCCCTTTAGTAACAATATTCGGTGTCTGATTCAAAAGTCATATCAACACTATCATGACAGGAAATAAAATTCTTTATCTTAATAATTAGGTTTATTTTTACTATTATCAGTGAATTCTCATAATTGCTTTACAAGATGCCTTTTTAAAAAAGTTTACTCTGGCAGCGAGAAAGACAGACAGACAGACAAAGATAGAGAGAGACATAACAACTTACAAGTTTAGCTAATTATTTGTGACAATGCTTCGTTTTCATTATAAGCTACAATTTTCTAAAAATCTTTTGTTTTCACTATAAGCTACAGTTTTCTAACAATCTTTAGTTCTTATGGGTACAAATGTACCAGAATATATTATGATATTTTAGAAATGCTATTTCTAGCAATGAACCTATCAGAATATCCTTTACCAGGGGAATGAATAAAATCTTTTAGCCTAAAAGATTTTTATAAGAGAGGCTACTGAATCACAGAAAATAAAGTCACCACTTCTGCATTTTCTCCACTACACCCTCACTGTTGGCGTCACCAGCCCCCCGCCATCACCCCACCCCACCTCACGAAAATCTGAATGAGTAAGCTTCAAAATGGTAACTGCAGTATAAAATTCTTCTTTTACAATTACTTATAGAAATAAATGACATTTTCCCCATCAAATAAAACAAAGACTCCAGATCATCATTTTTGCTATTTCTTTTTGTGTCAAAACAGCTTTGCCATCACTCCCCCACCGTTCCTGAGCCTAGTATGATGGTGCAGAATGTGACAGTGTGAGCATGTACAGTGTGTCCTGCCATGGGGGGACACTCACAGCACCCTACAGACTGCAAGGAACCGTGTGAACCAGCAAGCACCAGCAGCCCAGCAGGAGGCGCCGCCAGCCTTCACGTGCACGCATGTGTGGGTGGGTGTGGGTTTGCAAGAGTGCACACGTGTGTGCACATAGGTGTGAGTGTGCGCAGGTGAGTGTGTATGTGCATGGGTGTGAATAAAAAATTTTAAATTATATAGGCCCTACCGTTCCCAAAATGGAAATGGGACAACTGGTTCTTATGGTTAGACTTCATTTTTTAATTAAATCTTGTTAAAATTTTTTGTCATAAAATGTGCCTTCTGGATGCCAGTGTGTCCCTGAAGATATGCTGTCACCCTGAGCAACATGAAATTATGTGTGTTCTAATGCGAGTGGACATAAGGCAATGTATACGGTCCCTGTTAGAGCCTCATATGACACCAACAATGTGTGACCTGACGGTTTACAATGTAAACACACACACACCGTCTGAAAAACATTCTCATCTCAAATTGTAATTATATGAGGCACAAACATCGTATCTTTAGCAAATTAGATAAAAATTATGTTTCTCAATTTGTAGCCCAACATTGTTTAAAACATCTTTGTTTCTTTAAAGAAAACAAGACTCACTCTAGTCAACAGTCATTTTTAAGGATGGGTGAGAAGTGACAGCTGTATTTGCTTTTTAATGGCTAAATGTGGTAAAGTTGCAAATTCCCTCGCGTCTTAATAACACTGGCTCTGAGCAATTAGGTTTCTATTCTCCCCGAACTTGCATCTTAATCTGTACCCCAATTATGCACAAAATAAAGGTGTTTTCTTAAACCATCCTGTTTTATATTCCATAAGAGGTGAACACTCCCAGAATGCTGCCTCACTGTGATCGCTGCTCTGTGGATAGATGAACCAGTGTGGGTGTTTCGCTAAAGAGCTGAAGCAACAATAGAAGAAAGGCTTCCCTGAACATGCCCCGCTTTCTAAAAGTCAGCTTCAAATCTATCCTGAAAAATCTAGCAGACACCCCAAATACCCACATACACTATGGAACATCCGTGCACCCCATCTCTTCCTCCTCGGTGGCAAAACACCCTGATGAAAAGCAGAAGGTGTGTTCCTTTCATAAAAGGCGCTCAGCTTTCGCAGTGTTCCCACGTTGGGATGTTTGGAGTCACGGGGATATTAGTATTAATGTATTAATATGACAGGCCAGCTGACTAGGTGTTTCCATTTCTAACTCATCTGGATAGCAAATAACACAGTCTTCATAGGAGAAAGGTAGCAATACTGGAAAATACTATGTACAAATGCAGCATTTTAGGATGAAAATATGTTGAACAAGCCACATTAACATACTTGGATTGACAACGATGTTATGGGACACATATTCCCCTTGAGAGATGACCTGATATTCTCTCTAGAAGGAGAGTACAAGTACAGGGATACAGTGACAAGGAATTGAGCTCCAATTTAAATTCTTTTTAAATAGCACTAGCAAGCCAAGTGAAATGGCTCTTCTTCACATTAACAACTTAAAGAACTAGAGTGACTCTCTAGGCAAAGAGAAGGCCACTCTGAAAGAGGATTATTTCTAATTACAAAGAAATGAAGAAAACGCCAGTTCTCCGTCCTCCCTTTAAGTTTTAGAAGAGTCCTAAGAGATCTAGTAGAATCGCCCTGTGGTTTTGCCCAGCTGAAGATGAGCCTGGCAGGCAGCCCATTAGAGGGGTGCACACAGATCCCTGGCCCCTCCTCCCCTCTTTCCCTCTCATCCTCCCTTAGAATGAAAAGAGCACGTTATTAGCAAAGGTCTGCAAAGGAGACCAAGGCGCCTTGTGTGCCCGCGCAGTTCTGCAGGATTCTCATGTCTGAGACCTGCGCGCTCTTCCTCTTCTATCTGATAAACTATACATTCGAGCGTTCTCATTAGGGCTCCCATCACCAAAGGGAGTGGAGATGAATCAGTCTATGCCCCCTCCCCTCTCTGCTCTGTCGAGATGATTTCATTGAAATGTTCATTTTCATCCCTGCTGGCAACATTCGAATGGAAGTATTTAACCTGTTTCCATTACTTATACAAATTACCATTACGGGGTAGGACAGATGTTAGAATCACGCCACGTAACTGACTTCCATACATTCTTTACAGCAAGTGAGAGGAGAAGGAAGGCAGCTAGATCATATTATCCAGGCTCAATAATGTTCTCTCTGTTACCAGATTCATTAACTTCGCACATCAGCATTTCACTTTCTTTCTTCGTGGAAATTCCCAGGCTAGTTGGACTCATTTAATTTGGAGAGAGAAACCTTTGTCAGTGATAATGTTTTGATCAGGTGCGTTAAGGGGGTGGGGAGGAGACCAGGAAGCGGGAAGGGGGGAGGGGCAAGAAAAAAGAAGAGGGGGAAGAGGAAACAACCTTGTCGAAAATGCTACCTTCCCAACATGAATGATAAAAGAGAAGTCAGTTAGAGATGCAGGGACTCAAAGATGGCTGTCACTTCAGATAGGCACGGGCACAACTCACCTAGACAGGTGACACTTTGGTGGAGCAAAATCCTGCTGCATTACTGAGCACACCAGGGATAGGGCTCAGGAAGACGCAGGCCCAGGGTGCCTGGGGCACCTAAGAGAGAAGTGAATTCTGCAGGTGAGTGGATTTCACTCTTCATTTGCATCCTTGAGTGAAGCGAGAGATAAAGTTTCCCAGCTAAAAAGATGGAAGAAGGTGCTTCAGTCTTAGTCTGGGTTCAAGCCTCAAGCATTCTTCACAATATTCCTCCCTGATCTATCCAAAGGAGAGGCTGGAGGGATGCCCACATAACGAGGGGATGTGCAGGGTCCTTGCGCAAGTCATTACTTGCATTTTCAAAAATTTAGTATAAACAATTCCTAGTCTAAGGACATTTTCTCCGATTTCTTCTGATCGGATGCCTGTGAGGTCCCTGAGTCCACGCTGCACCACGTCTCTAGACACGGACTACAAGTGGGATTCCTGGAGAATGCACAAGGTTTGGGTAACACAATTTCTAAAATAAATGATGCATTCATGGAGCATAAGAAACAAAACAAATTCTATCTCTTTTGTTTCTGCAGGAAAGTCTCTTACTGAGATCAGCTGAAGCAAGCACAGGTCCTCAACTCCCAACTTTTAACTTCATTTCCATGGTTCTCTCTTTCCCTTCAGCCTCCTTTGGTTCTGCCCATGAAAATGCTTGGAGAACAAGATTGAGCATGCTTCACTTAATGAAAACAGAGGGGGAAAGAAAAGATTCAGAAAAAAAGAAAACACACTAATAAAATCTAAACTACACCATGGGAGTGGGCTAAAAAGTGGAAGTTGTTACAGTCAAGTCAGAGTAGGAAAAAAAGGATGTTTGATGCTAACAGTTCCTAAATACTCACGACAGTAGCCTGAAAGAAGACAGTATACACATGCAAATATATTCTCTGTAGAAAGCCCACTCCGAACATCGGAAGCCATTTTTTTTCAGTGACAATATTGAAATCTAATCTCAAATAGGAAGAAAACATGTTCTCGGATAATGATCCACCTGGATAGAGAAGGATATTTTTCTAGCACACTTGTAATTTATTTGGGAGGACTATATTTGAGAGAAAAAAATGATTTGTTCTTGAATAAACATTTCATACCCACAGAATATCTGCTCAACCAGCATTATGCTTTGCATTAAAATGTCGTTGAATAGGAACAGGTTAATATCTGCTGAACCCTTCCTCTGGACCAGCCACCATCGGTAAGTACTCTACACGTATTAACTGTGTTAGCTCCTCACCAACACTACAAGGGGAAATCCTCTTTCACTCTTTATTCCCACATGAGGAAACTGAGGCACAGAGGTTAAGTGAGGTGCCCCAGGCCACGCCGTTGGTAAGACAAGGAGCAGGGCTTTCCCTAGATGGTCCACCCCAGAACCAGGCTCCTGACACACAGCCATAATGCTGCAATGGGCCATCTCTATCAGCAACTGTAAGTGGCATGAGTTTAAACCTGATTCCAATTTCAGAATAGGGTGCTTGCAAAATCAGGTCCTTGTCTACATGAAGGTCAACAAAATTGGTCTTGGGTAGTTCTCCCTAAAAGTTCTGGTCACATGTATCCGCCATGACAGGCTACAGAGGACAGTATTTTCAGGACTGCCATTTATGGGATGGCTACAATGCCCTGTCGGAATCTGTTTCCAGCCACGTCGACTCAGGGTCCATCACAGAGACAGAAGGTAGAACGGTGGCCGCTGGGAGCCAGGGGAGCTGGGAACAAGGGGTACCGTTTAATGGGTACCGAGTTTCAGTTTAGTTTGAGAAGATGAAAAAGTTCTGGGAATGGATGGGGTGGTGATGGCTATACAGCAATGGAAATGGATTTAATGCCACTGAAGTGAACACTTAATAATGGTTAATATAATTTTATACATCTTATCAATTTTATACATTTTACTACAATAGAAAAATAGAAGGATCAAAAACGTCTGTTTCCAACCTCGCCAGCCAGGTTCCCTCTATGGAGTCAGCTCTGCTCCACCCGACAGCTGCCCCTCGACAAACAGGCTCCAGCGTTGCCACCTGCCAGCCTTCAGGGCCCTCCCCCAACTCCCCCCAGCCCGTGATTCCCCCACACCCTGCGGCCACTTAATCATAGCACAGGGGAGGTAACCACGGGTCTAGTGATCTGTCTTCCTGCTGGGCCAGGTCTCCTTGAGCACAGAACAACATCTTAGTGAACCTTGGATCCTGGCAGCTAACATGGTGCCTGGAACAAAGTAGATGTTCCGTAACTACAGGCTGGATAGTGAATTAAAGAATGAGCAGACCCTGCATGTAATCCAAAGCAAACCGATGCAGATACATGCGCTGAGGCTGTGGCTTGTTTCCATACATGTGATGCAAATTTCCATGTGGCCCAATCACCTGGGAAGGTGAACCCTGCTGTATTAGAGCAGAAACACATCTTTTATCAATCTCCAGTATAAAATGCTTGTTTAAGGAGACTTTTTAAGAGATTGTATTTCCAGTATGCTGGCCACCTAGCCCATGTGGCAGTCAACATGAAGCCTCACTGTCGTCAATCAAACACAGTTCTTCCCAAGTTCTGAAGGCCCTAATGATTTGACTGTGAATAGGAACAACACATCAACTGGAATCATAAAGGGAAGAAAATGGGGTGGAAAAGGGAAAAACAGCCACTCTGAAATCCTGTCTCAGAAGATCCATCTTTCCTGAGTTGTGCCTCCCGTTAAATCAGTAAGAATATCTGTCAGAGACATCGCGCTACACCATTTGGCTGATGTCAAACCTAAATAAACCAGATCAGAAAACCAGCAAGTGGCAGGAGGGAAATGAATGGGCACAGAACAGTCTCACTGTAACTCGCATGGTTTGCTTGCTGATTTTTTGGGGAGGGGGAGGAGGGAAGTCGTGGCAATCACTGCAGTCATTTGCAGTACTAATGTCCAATTCAGCCTCCTTTCATTCCCCTGATTTAGGTGGTCAGAGTGGTTTTGTAGCCGACACGGGGAAGCTGCGCTGTTTAGCAGGCAGTTTAATGGGAAACTGGCAGTCTTATTTCTTTTCTAGATTTGGTTTGTCACTAGGTCTCCATTACATGCCACTCAGCTTTGATGTCTTTGGACAGGACTGATCAAAAGATGTCATTTGACCTACACAGCATGGCAGAAACTTGGAGAAGTCTCATAAAGCGACACTCTGGCTGTAAATAAAATGACATTATTATTTCCTCTCTCCTATCATGTAGAAAAGCCAATTATGGTAATGCACTGCATGTCAATGAAAATACAGCAATCTTTTTGGAGCAGCAACTGCAGGCATCAGTGCTGCAACTCTCCTTCCTGGGAAAATCTGCCCATTGGAAAATGAAGAGGAAGGAGGTGATAGATGTCTTAAAGACGGTTAATAAAATCCTGGACAGCCAAGAAAAGTGCAAGTCAGCAAAACAATTGGAAGTGCAAAATGCAAACTGTTAAGTTTCCAAATTATTTAATAATTTAATCTTTGGTGATTTATATTCTGTCACCAAAATGGCCAGTATCATGTCCTGCATTTCTTAGCGTTTGACTGACAGGAAGGGCGATTTATAGTGCTAATAACCCCCTTTGAACCCACTTCTTCTTAAGGAAGCTGACTCAGAGGGGAGGGGAAATTCTGACCTTGTCCCTGAGATTCATTTAGAAGTTGCAGTCATGAGGTGTAGTGCTGTCTGCCCTGTGTCGAGGAGACGATGTAAAATGTCATACAGGCTACTGTGCTGCTATTGTTTCAGAATGCCCGATTTTATGCATTTCCACTTGTGCAAAACATTCACCATCTTTCTCCTACTCAAGCATGTGTCAGAACTGAATACGCACACGAAAGGTCTCTCTTCCCCTTTCCAGAAGCATTTCTTATACCCAGCATCATGTCTGTCACAAACGGCTATCATTTAACAGTACACACTTATTCACTCCACTTAGGGAAGAACCCTCTCCTCTGTCCGCTCCACTCATAATGTCTCCCCCTAATTCAGAGACACTTGAAGCCTATCGCCTGTGATGGATTTCAGGACTCACTGGAGCAGCCCTACCACGGTTTACGGTCTGGAAGGAATGAGCAGCCTTCCATCCCCTTGAATCCCATCTCTGGTTCTTACTCCATGCCAAACCTCTGAAGAAACGCTTGCCACTGCGTTCACACACAGTGTGGCTGCCTGACTCCACGGTCTGTGGGTGAGATGGGGTCCATCTCTTCCGTGACTATCCTATGTGTCCAAGATGCAGCATTAACCTGTGTTCTCAGTCGGCATCATTTCTTCGAGTTGGAAAAAGATGGCTTCAGACCAGCTTTGGCAGGATTAGGGGCAGAGCTGCAATGTAAAACGAGGTTTTCTCCCAGGGGATACATTTTAATATTTCTGTAATCATGGTGTATATTCATTTTAAGAAAAAATAGAGCCATGCAATTTGTGTCCATTGAAATCAAGGAAATAAAGCAATTTTCAGAGCTACTAAGTCTGTGACAGAAATAAAAACTCTTCGGCTATGTCAGAACATTTTTTAAATGCTCCTAATTGTTTGGGTAAAAGAAATTTCATTATGACAAGTCATTTCCAAGCACACATTGCAACTACATCTTTTTCCCCTGCAATTTAATTTTGGTGCATAATACAGTTCAGATTAAATTTAGAAGCTTCATCACATTTTAGAAACTTTAAATAATATTCTTTATGTCAATACTGCCAGGGCGTAACAAGATCTGACACTTGTAAGGCTACAAATTGCACTGAACACAGTCCCAGGGAGTCCCCGCCAGGACCCAGCGCCCAGCTCCTGCAGGTGATCTATTGGAGCCCACAACTATAGTTCTTGACTCAAGCACCATCAATTGTAGTCTGCAGGTGGTAGGTGAAAGAAAATTTAAGCTGTTCAATTTTAGTGCCACTTTTTGGCTTTCAAAAGACATCCTTATGTTTCAAGAGAACATAAGACTGTGACCTGTTTTCCTATCCTCTGTTCTGCTTCCTAAGGACTACGTTAATTACTATTACTCCTACATACAAGTTGGATTTCTGTTCATGAATACTCTAGCCAAGGTCTGTAAGCAGCTCACACCCACCCCTCCTTGAAGCTCCTGCCTCATTACAAGGGGACCTATGTTATCTGCACATGAACTCAATGAAAACGGACTCTATGAATTCTTGTTTTTACTTGGAGGCCTAGTATTATCTACAACCTATAAATCAATCCACTGTATTGAAGTCGGGAGGCTTTCCTTAAAGAGCTACTGTTTGATCTATTCCTAACTTGGAAAAAGAATTCTAGAACAGATGAGTTGACTTCGACAGCTAAGTGTGAGGACAGGGTGAGGCCCTAGCACTGGGCTGCAAGTCTCGTCCCACACCACATGTGTATCATGGGCCGTGGTCTGTCACCCTTCTAGTAACCCTTGTCCGATGGGACAGCATCGATCGCTGGCCTGGGGATGGGGACCTCTGTGGTCTAGGCTCAGGACACCAAACACGGTGAGCAGTGCAGGTCTCTGTGCAGTAATAAAATGTTAGCACCACTTGCTTTAATTAAGAATTTCCTCCTGATCTCATTTAACCTCAGGCTAGAAGACTTGGTTCTTTCCAAAGAACACTTTTGTAAACTGATTCCCAAATCCGACAAGAAAAAAGACAGTCTATTGTTAAGCAATCCTAGAAAAGCGTTATTTCGGTAAATATAAGTACTTTATTGCCTTTTAGGTGGGATTTCATGAGATTCACGTAAGAGGGAAAATAGTAAAGTCATCATCGGACAGGAAAATGACAAAGCATTTCTGCATTTCTGAGCTTTGAGGGGGTCTCATCTAGAAAGTGAGAGGGAATGAGATGGGGGAGAAGCAGATTTATCCACTGGATATTTCATTCTCTACCCCAATATTAAATTTTATGTGGGGAATCTAGGAGTTTAAAACCTTCACATTTTTCTGTAATAAAAAAGAAATACAATATCCTGTTGCTATGCACAGTGACACTTTATGCAGCAAAGAAAACCATTCTCCTTAGCTATTCTTTGAAATACGACCTACGACGTCATTTAATTTTTGAAAACCCTAAGGTCATGTAACACACTTTCTCTGTCATTTGTAAGTACATTAACTCAGTGGCCATACGACAGTGAAATTATGATAATGGGTTGCCAAAATGGGTCAGGCAGGCATTGCATTTCATGTTAGCTTCAAACAACCATCAGGACGCAGCCCAAATCAAATATGACAGTAGAAAAGCACAGAGTTTACTTTTCTTAAAGTGTTTCTACTTACTCAAGCACACAGACATGGCGAGCCAAAGGGACCCCACCTCAGTGAACTGCAAGAAAATATTCCACTCAAAGACAAATTTCTCTTACATTTTTTTTTTTTTTTTTTTTTTTGCTTTAAAACTCACAGATGTCGAGATAAAAGAGAAAGAGGTCAAAGTGGGCTGCTTTCCAAAACATTTCTCTACCACGGTCCAAGATTTGAACAAGTGGGATCATATTCTGCATGTAAAATTGCTCTATTAAATTAAAATATTTTAAAACAGAAGCATATTTAATGTACCAATTTAAGCCAAAAAAAATTTTTAATAACACTTGTTTTGTGCTGAACTCTTGTGAGAAGTGAGAAGAAACAGAAAGTAGAAATTTATTTTAGCTGTGGATAGTCCATCTTTGCTAAAGCATAATTGAGCAAAAAATGCCTAGAATTCATAACTAGAAATGTTTGTCTCCTCAATGTCAAAAAAAAAATACTTATAAAATAACAGATTTGACACTAAAGTTTAAGAATAAACTTTTAAAAAGACATTTAAGTATGCACGCCCTGATAAGCTTATCCTGACTCGCTTCCATAATCCCGTATCTACACAGTCCCTTCCCTTGCTCGCAGGGGCTGGCCTCCAGTTGGCCCAGGTATCATGCTCCTGATTCAGGAGACCCTGCCAAAGAACCCCACCTCAAAGCACAATCACTTTGGGCTCAGAATTAAGTTGCTAACTACCTATGTGCATCAGAGTGCAATTCCTTTTAAATAGCCCTTTCCCTTTCTTCTCCTTCTCCTACACTAAAAAAAAAAAAAAAAATTCTGTCAGTGTAATAGTTCCTGGGAGAATGCTAAGCATGAGGCTGATGAACACAAAGGCACAGAAACACCACCCGCATGCAGAAGTTATCTGAACGGCAGAGATAATTGCTAAAATAATTATTTTGATAGAAGCCAGCTGAAAGCTTCTGTAGTGTATTTTACTATTCCCGTTAAGGGTAAACTATCCATTTCAGATATATGCTATCCACAAACATATTTACTGGATGACATTTTGTTTTCAATTTCTTTTTGGAAAAATAATCATATCAAAAAGCAGGGACTTTAAGAGCCAGCTAACTATACTTTTAACACGTACTTCTGATTATTGTGCTATAATCTTATAAATGAGTGGCACCATGCGATCTTATGAAGCAATATCCCCAGTCTATAAAATAACACTGCATTTATAGCAAGAGAAGAAACATAAAGGATATTCTGGACTATTCTATGGTTAGCATCAGCTTCAGCTCCTTGAAACGGGTGGAGTTGACGGACAATGGAATAGAATGTAGTATAACTACAGTAGCCTTGAGCAAAGACACAATTATAGCTGAAAAGCATCTTAGATGCCTGACTGTTGCTAGCATCAGGGTATAAATCAACAATTGCTTCTTCCCTTTTCCTCTGCAGCTTCCTCCCCTCCAAATTCAAAACACAGAGACTTCCAATATCAAAAACTTGGTAAAAGGTCATTTTGTTTTCCTCAATATCATAAAAACAGCATAACTGGATCTGACATCCATATGTAAATCAGTTCAAGAAAACACTGATTTTCCTTCACACTAAATTATTGTATCTATATGAAATGTTGATACAAACAACACAACTAACAAAAAATACCATCTCTGTGGTTTAATCCCAGGATGAAATAAAAAACACAGACATATTGAACATGGCTACTGTCTCTTGGCAGCATCACTAAAGCAAACCATTTCCTTAACTGATAAGTACATACCTAATTTAATTATGTTAAGAGTTAGAAATGCTAACATTCACTTGCAAGAGAAGGGATTTATAAAATACACAGCAAGGTGTCAGAGAATATATTGATTATTGATTATTTATTTATACTGATATTTAACACAAAACAAATGGATGTATCTCTCTAAGATACTGAGAAAGAACAAAGGAGACAGATTATTTAAATGACAGTGACATAAATGGAAGTGCAGGTAGATCTAGCACCTCAAGGTCCTCAAAAAGGTGTCATAAGTCAAAGCGATAAAAGTTGAATTTGATTTCACCCTAGAAATAATCTTAGCTTGCTAGATTACATTCCAGATGATTTCATGCCCTTAATTTTTTTAAAAAAAGATGTGACCACAAGTAACATGTTTAATCAAATATTTAACGAACCTCCATACTGAATAGTACGAAGCTTCCTGATGCACACACATACTCATTGTGGAGGTAGCATGGCTTAATAGAAAAAGCTCTGGACTGTTACCCAGAAAACCAGCCTCTTATCTTAATCATACAACGACACTGCTGGGAAACTTGTAGAGGGTCCATAATCTACCCTGAGTCTCTGTGTCCTCCTCAACGAAAATGGCAGGGTTGGAGCAGACGATCTCTAAAACCCATTGGGACCTGAAAATGTTCTCTGAGCCCCTTGAAGGCCAGAAGCACAATGCCATGTACAGGGCACAGATGGAAGAGACGGTGGTAATGCTTCTCAAGAAGAAGAACGGAGCTTCCCTGAGTCTAAACAGATTTCAAAAGGTAGAGGGAGAACAGGAAAGACGCTGAGAAGAGGGACTACATAAAGGGAGGCATGGCCACCAGAGACTGTGTGGCACTTGGAAACAGAAGTGCCTTGCTGCCATCCCAGAGTGAAGACTGCATTTGCTTTTGTTATAACAAGACCGCTCTTGAGGTCGGATATATGCTTAATGCAAGTGCATTTTAGAGAGAATAAATACTATTTTCTCTAGTTTAAAAGAACAAACCTGATGGTCCTAGCCAAGAGGCCAACTGACAATTTACATTTATATCATAAGCCCGTAAGCCACACTCTCCATGTCTGTATAGGCCACAGTCTGGGTAGCGCCTGTAACAATGCTTGGCACACACTTGATGAATATTTGTTGAATAGATAAAAGAAAAAATATAGAAAAGCATATACCATTGTCTTTAATGTGACTCAATGTCATGTAGTACAACATAGTACCTTACTTCATCATTCCTGCCGTGGTTTTTCTGTTTGTTTTGTACTTTTTATAGTATCACTAAAGGGGAAGGCAGTTCCTTAAAGTCTATAGTGACCACAGTGTTCTGGTAACCTCCTGCAGCAAAATAAACGCTTTCTTTGAAATCAGGAGTTTTGCTTCACCAAGCTCTTACTTCAGTGTAAATTTCTTCCTAAAAAGGAAAGCCTCAGAGACCAGTTTTGCATCTCTCAACTGGCTCTGAGAGTCTGTCAGCTTTTTCAGGCCACCATCTCATCGAAACCAGCAGCTTTCCCCTGCACTCCGCAGACACACCAGGCACAATCCCTATCTCCTGGAGAGAATACAGGTCACTCCTCCAATTCTTCCTTCTCAACACCAAAAGCCTCAAGGGTTTGGCTTGAATGATGGCCAAAGACCATGTGAGCTGTAGCTACTTATTTGTTTGTTCACTACACTGTAAGTTGATTTGTAAGGTTATCCTATATAGAAATTAACATGCACCCCTGACGTCAAAACTCTCGTTTGATTTCAAATACCCTAAAGCAAGTCTTTTCACTTCGGCCAAAGGTCCTACAGCATTCAAATGATGACAGCAGCTCTTAGAAGTGCACTGTGACTTTCTCTTATCAGTCATTTAAGAACTGAATACACTACGTAACTATGAAATGAGAAATTATGTTGTAAACAAGATAGAACCAGAAGCCTGAAGAAAGCCACACAGAACTCACACGCTGTGCACGTGTCGCTCTGGGCAGCAGCCCCTGCTGAAAGCAGTGGCCACCCTCTCGCTCTGTGGCTGAGCTGAGGGACTAAGGCTTTCTCCCCTCTGGTCATCTCATCCAAGGCTGAGCTGATGGTCGGTGCCAGCATGAGCTGACAAGACTCCTGACATTCTTTAGAGAATGTCTTTCTGTAAAGAGGTGACTGTTGTCCTTCAAAAGAATAACCCTGGGAAGGCCATAAATGTGTTACAATGATGTCGCCATGAGTCAAAGCGTTTTTGGAACGTCTCCATGGCAGAATTAGACAGCGAGTCTCTTAAGAGATACAGTTCTCTTACCTACCGTCCCAAATCCTCCACCCTTTCCCATCTGTCTTTCCTCTTCCTACTTGGCCGGGTAGTAGGCCCTAGGGTTGTTTGCCAACACTCAGGTCCTGCTCCTCCAAGTACATCGTGGAATTGGGCTTCTCTGTCTCCGTGGGAGGAGATATGACCAGTGAAACGTGACCGGAAGTGACATACTTCACTTCCGGGAGAAGCCCGTACACTCCACCACGCTCCTCCCGGCCGAGATCAGCAGCGAGGAAAAAGGGACGCGTGTCCCACGGATGGAGAAATTTCCATCCACTTTCCTTTGACATTAGAGCTCCTGTAAAGAGAGGAGGTATAAAAGTAAGAGAGCACCTGAAATCAAGCCGCCCGTGGGTACCTGGAACTTGGGGAGTAAGGCTTCCCTGGTATATCACCACCACGGCCGCAAGCTTGGGTCTGATGCCTGGGCATTCCACCAAAGCGTGTTTCACATCAGTGTCGACGAAAAGAGCCACAAAGGCAAAACTGAGGAGCATCCAGGAAACTCCCAGTGAAAAGGCTGGGGCGATGGTCCCCCCCTCCCCTCCCCAACTCTGCCCTCTGCACCCCTTTATGAAGATCAGCCAGCAGCTGCCTGTGTCTCTCTAGTACAGGACAGACAGCCTGAACTCTATGCATAGTACTGGGCTATGAGAAAAGAGGAGGAAAAGATGACTTCGTTCACAGACACAGCGCTTCTGCTGGTGCTCTTCTGCATAGTCCAAAACCATTTACTGAGCTTCTGCTACTTGGCACCAGACTACTTCTGCGGGGAACACAAGATGAAGACTGTCTTTGTCTTCACAGAACTTAAAGGTAGGATGTGAAAAAAGGATACCTTCAACCCATTTTAATACACAACAAAATGCTGTGAGCAATATCCTAGAGTATAGGCCGAATGCTGGGGAAAATGCAAAAGTGGGAGATATTTTTCTTTTGTCCAGGAAGATAAAAATAAATATTTGCTATTGAAATGAATTCACATGTTAGTGACTGAAGGCCAGGGAAACACGAGAAGCCGCAGGCTAAGAGGCTGGCCTGGGGCACAGAAAGAACCCCTCCGGGGCCAGGCCTGCCCTCATTCGTGCATTCGTTCATTTATTCATTTACTAATTCACAAGGTTAGGACGCGAACGCTGAATCATGGGCCGAGAGCTGCCATCAAGCACAGAGCTGACTTGAGACCTGAAAGCCATCAGTACAAAGGGCTGCATGGAGTTGGGACATCACACACACTCAAGAAGTGGAAGTTGCCCTAATCTATCCAGAGGGGTTTCCCTTCCAGAAGCAATTTGGCAATTAAAAGTATGCATACTCTTTGACCCCACGATATCCTACTTTTATATCCTTGGAAATAAAAACACCCATAGGTAAATACCCAGCAGCACTGTTTAGGGTGAGCCACAGCCTGAACGTTCACCAATAAGGTACAGTAATGTATTCCCTTAGTTGCAGGGGATACATGATACATAGTGTTTTTTCTTCTACCCATTATAAAATTTAATTTATAAATTTGCCACAGTAAGAGATTAACAATTATAATAAAATAGAACAATCATAACTATGTACTGTAATAAAAGTTTTGTGAATGGGGTCTCTTTCTCTCTCAAAATATCACACTGTACTCACCCTTCTTCTTCTGTGATCTGTTGATTTGATAACCAAGACAGCTACTAAGTGACTAACAGGGGCAAGTGGCAACTACAGTGTGGATATGCCGGGCAAAGGGGTGATTTGTGTCCTAGGAGGGACCGTGTAGGACTGTACAAGATTTCATCACGCTACTCAGAATGGCACACAATTTAAAACTTATGCATTTATTTCTGGAATGTTCTGTTTAATATTTTTGAACAATGGTTGCCTGCCTGTGGGTGAGTAAAATCGTAGAAAGCGAAACTGAGGATAAGCAGGGCAGCTACTGCAATGGCCACTCACATGGGCTGGCCACACCTGGTAGAGTGTGCAGCATGGAAGAGCCTGAGTGAAATCCCTCTCTGGAGCAATGATTGTGACTTATTTTTAAGTGCAAAAATCAAAACTGTGCTGTAATGAATTCCATTTTTTAGAAAACAAAGAAAACCCCGCACACATTCCTAAGTTTTCATAGACCTGTGTGAGCACATAGAAAGGTGAGGAAGACAGAACCAGGCGGCTCCTACTGGTTACCTTTAGGGGAGGAGGAAAGTGAAATGGACAAAGGGCAAAAGACAAGTGACCTTCTTTAAACTTTTCTTATGAAATGTCAATGCTTTATAACTTTGTATTACTATGTTTAAGTATCTATTTTTATAATTTTTTAATAGCAAGTTAAGAACATGTGAGTAAATGGCAGCTGGCACGAACATCACCACTGCCATTGTCAGCATCATCACCATCGTCATCATCCATCAGTGGACAGTAGTCACCTGCCCTGATCTTCATTGTGAGCTCAAGTGAGGAGGGCAGTCCTGGATGGCTACTCTAGGATGGAATTTTTCTCACTGAGGGCCACAACTCACTAGTGGATCACGAAATCAATTCTGTAGCATCTTTTTAATAAAATAGAATAGAAAAGTTGACAACCTCACCTTAGTACAGTCTAGTATGTTTCTGACACACTGACACACACATTTATATACTGTATCGCCATGGAAAATATATTTATTACAGAAAGTCATTCCTTAGAAGAAAAAAATTTCCCTTTTTCCCAAATAAAGAAATCTTTATTTTTCTTGAATGAGGCCTGTAAAGCTTAGTTTCTTGCATTGATAAAGTACACAAATACTTGCGACTTTACACAAAAGCTATCTAACCTTTACAGCAACTCATGCTCGTGCACTTATTGAAAACAGCAGTTATTACATGTGAGATTTTAAGTGTGAAACAAGTACATACGGGTGCATACGAGACACAAGCTCACATAGTAGACACTAGAGATGTTACTTCCATACAAAATAAATGTCACTTGGGAGTGGGGCACTTGCAGAGAGCACGCTGACAGTGTATACCACGTGCACTCC
This sequence comes from Piliocolobus tephrosceles, assembly GCF_002776525.5. Classification (NCBI taxonomy): domain Eukaryota; kingdom Metazoa; phylum Chordata; class Mammalia; order Primates; family Cercopithecidae; genus Piliocolobus; species Piliocolobus tephrosceles. The sequence continues at coordinate 4,483,232 of NC_045451.1, forward strand.
ATCGACACGTCTCCACAAAACCTGCATGGTGGCCGTGGAGGAGCACAGAGGAAGGGTCCCTGTACTGGCCTTCACACAGTGCAGTGAAGCTGCAGACACCGCGTCACACTCAGGTGAAAGGGTCTCCCAGACAAAGGAGCAGCAGCCAGCAGATGGGTCCTAGGAGCAGGTCCAGGCTGCCTCCAGGAGCCCTGCTCCACAGGCTGGGAATTCCTCTCTTCCTGCCCTGCTAGGAGTCCCGATGCCTCCTCTGATAACGAGGCTGTGACGTCCACAGCTCCGTGTGCAGCCCCGGTTCTAAGCACGTGGCCCTCCTATCATTTCCCTCAGGCAACAGCTTTATCACTTTACAAAGAAACTGAGGCAGGTGAGGCACCCAAGCTCACAGAGCTAGGGGATGGCAGAGCTTCTGTTACCACGGGAACATGTGCAACATGACTAAGGTGACGACTGGCGTTTGAATCCATGAGGAGGAGGAAGAAAGCGTGCAAACATTCTGGCTTGCTGCTTCCTCATCAGGAATGCCACATCAGAGAGATCCCAGAGGCAAAAGCAAAGCCGTTCATTAATTCATCTGCAGACACCAGCCTTTGTTTGTTTGTTTGTTTGTTTTTTGTTTTTTTTCGTCTACTAACACCAAGTTTCCTAAGGTAACTTAAGACTAAATTTTTAAAAAATGAAAAATTTCCTAAATTAGTAACTTACAAAATATCCTCAGATAATCAATAATCCTTAAAAACATTTTCTCATAGAAAGCTGTATTAGTTCAAGCACTTGCTCTTATTAATAGGTTAAACTGTCACTTTCTCTGCCTTGCCCTAGCCAAGATTCTGAAACATGGGCAGAATTATGTGTGGGTTTTTTTGTTTTTTGTTTTGGCACATGATGAGAAGAGGCATGGCTTACAACAGCAATAAAAAGGGACCAGCCCTTAAAAAAAGTTTAGCATCGTCTATGTACATGAAGGTTTTCGGTAAATGTTTCAAATGAACTACTGCAAAACAGGGGCGATCACATGCTACTTGGGGCCTTGAGTACTCTGTCAATGAAGGAGGTTAGTTCATTAATGATCCCCCAATTGAAGGTCAATTTGATAAAGCTCTTTAACTGTCTTCTTTAAAACTGCAACAAACAGAAGGATGGGCCCCTTTCATCAGCAAAGCAGATATAGGAGGGTGTTTCACATACATCTTTGAAGCAATAAATGCACATCACCACTCTTTTTTGATAAACAGGGAAATACAATCAAGTTATCTGAATATTTTTTAAAGAGCCACATTTTCCCATAAGTCTATCATAAGTAAAATACTTCATCTGATATATCAAAACTTAAAGATTAAAAAAAAATCTTAATTCCAAGCATCAAAAGCCTCCAGCCACCTAGCTAGCCATGGTTGTGTTTGGGTGTAGAACGGGTAAAATGCACATCATTGAGATGTTTTTGTATCTACATAACATATGTTGCTTCAGGAATCACCCCAAAACTTCATATTGCATATACTCATGAAAATTACTGAAATCACTAAAAATTTCAAACAGAAACAACAATTTAAAGAAGAAATGAGATTTTTTTCCCCACATTTCTGTCATCGAATTCATGAATCACTATAATGAGGTTTACATGAAGATATTTATAGAAAATTCCAGTGAATTGCCCTTCAGTTACCAGTTCCAGCTTTCACTGTGATTGCTAACATGTAGATATCAAGAAATCTCTTCCCTCTCCATTTTGTGGCATTTTTATAGGAGAAGGTGGAACTATCCAGTAAAGGCAATGATATCATATCTTATTTAGGCCAGGGGAAGTAGACTCAGGTTAGGCTTCAGAATATCCACACACACCCCTCTACCATGGGTCCTGTGGTTCAGAAACCTCTGTGACCCAGCTGATCTGCTATGACCAGACCTGGAACACTTTGATCTGTCTGATTTCTGGGCTTCAATTACTCAAGACTAACAATGAACAGCAACCCTGCTACCAAAAACTGCTTTGCAATTATTCTAGAAATGGAACCTAATTTATAAAGCAATGATACAAAGCCTGTCAATGATAAGCAATGCTACTGTTGGAAATTAATTCTTCTTAAAAAAGTCATACTCCTTATGATTGCATAGTTACACTGATAATAGATCTTTTTTGAAAAATTGTTATTTAAAGCACAGAAATATCTGTTTCCACTGAACTAGTTTTAGTTGCCTATTTAAAGTCATTTGAGTGTCTTTATGCATTAAAGTGTTATCACTCTTGCCTTGGCCAATATCCCTATGAAAATAGCTCCCAAATTAAATTCCTAATAAATTAAGTTAATAATTCACCTTCATTAAGTAATTTAATTTCTTTAGTGAGCAATAAATAGTTCTGATGACATTCTTCTAGGACATAAGTACAAATGTTATTTTTCTTCATTAGCTCAGTCTCTTCCTGAGTACAAGAAGTAAAATACACATGCAGAAGCGCGGTCTATTTGTTATTTTTTGTTTTTGTAGCTGCAGCATCACTGCAACAATTCCATTGTGTTTAACAGAAATCAAACAATTTGGGCAGCTGTGTTCAACGAAAACTAATTTCCCAGAAATCTTCAAACCCTGACTTCAATTTTTTCATTTATGTTCAATCTACATACGTATATTTTAACAATCAAGAAAATCACACAGGTACTAAAAAATACAAGTGGCATTTTCCTAGAAGTATTATTAGATTTTGTATCACACATAAAATCAAAAAGAGTTACAGTTTTTAAAGCGCCAACTGGCTTGTATTATATCCCCAGCTACGTTAGGGGGAAAATTATTGGTTAGAAGATGTAAGTTATCACCTGTAAGTATAAATAGCATGTTACCTGTATTTAGCGTATTTGTTTCCTATTGAGCTAAATGTACCCTGGTGGTCACATTCACACATTTAAGTAACATTTCCTACAGCTCTACCAGGCATGGGAGAGCAGCACACCATCTCCATGGAGGTGTGAAAATGAAAAACTAGAGGTGAACAGGCAGACGTGAATTCAACCAGACCCACATATGCTGAAACAACACAGTGAGCGTCATCCTCTTCCAAATGCGATATTAGAGAAAGCATCCCAGATGGTAGGGGAGGAAGAAAGGAAACACACATGTCAGAGGAACAGAACCAAATTTTTTCCAGCAAATTCAACTCAAAGGATACATACATTAAAACAGATACAGAAGGTGTGTTTCATCATCGAGAGACTATATGCAAAAACTGTTTCCATAAAATACTTAAAGAATTTGTACTATCAATTATTGAAAGTAATTCATGAAGTAAAATCACAACTATTCAGAACCCCACTGGGGAGTCAATTTTGGAGGCTGGGTCTTCTGGATAATTGGGGGTTTACCCTTTTAAACAGAATTTTATTAAAATGTTTAAGCACTGGAAAAATCTACATAAAATCTACATGCTTTTGCCACACTATTTAAAGCACACTGAATAAAATTAAAGTTCTCTAACAACTAGAAAAAAAACCTGTGAGCCATCAGTGATAACGACAAAGGGCAAAGAACTATTCCATTTCTAAGAAAAGGCCCACAGTGCTGTGCTTTTCATATTATTTATTATTTTGCTATAGTTTTTCCCTCTCTTCTTGCTTACTATTAGGTCATCTGCTATCATTTCTCCCTGTTATCTGTGTGTCTTTTCCCACTCCCAATTTACTACTTTTAATTTGCTGTAGTCTAGAAGATACTCATGAATATTAGAACTGTGTATAACAGGACAATAAAATTTAAATAATGATTGAGAACCTGGAGAGAGTGTCTATGAGTAAATAATGAATTCAGTACATGGACTTTTCATGCTCAGTGTCTTTTTATTCCTTCTGATTCTTAGTTCCGATCTAGAAAAATAAAGATGATAATTCATTGGTTTCTGCATAGATGAGGTTTTTCTGTTTCAAAAAGATATTTTCTGTTAATGTCTCAAATCCTTATTTATGTATTATCATATTAAAGTATCCTGTCGTCCCATAAAACAGTAGTATTCCCTTTTATCAGAGAAGAAATGGGTGGCTCGAAGAGACACATTTATTAAAACTGAGCACAAACATGACTGTCAATTCCTTGCTTAAACTTCTAAATCACAGCGCACTCGAATAGCAAGCCAAGATTTAATTTTCATTTTTAAAACCAAACAGAAGCATGAAAAAAGGGAAAATATTTTACATTAGCTTAAAGACGACCATGAAAAACTACCCCAACACAGGATTACTGCAGTCAGTGCCACGCCAGGCCCTGGCCAGGGGCTAAAGCATCTCGAGATTACGCTACAGGAATTAGGCCTGTGCAGTGGCAAATACAAACCCATATGATTTTATATGTTTTAAAGTTTCTCTCACCACTACCAGATAACACTGACCTGAAAAACTGGTAGGTGTTTTATAAAGTAGCACATCTGAACGATATCTGCAAAAGGCCTTCCCTAAAACTGAAGACTGTGAGAAAATTAGGAAGATTTCATTATTAACACGACTTTTAAAAAATCAGGTCCTTTCCCTCACGCCTAAGCCATCTATCTAGTGGGCATTTTTCACTTGCACATATAGTTGCTTTCACTATTTCATTGTGTTTAGGCCCCTTTTCCTGCCAATTCACTCTGAAAAGATTTCACTTTTTAAACAGTCAGCCTTCACAGACTTGAAGATAGTTTCCTTTTCCAGGGTAAATAATCCCAGTATCTCACTGATTCTACACCAGCCAAGTAAAATTTCTGCTTCCCAAAAACCTCGGCTGAAGAGCGGCCGTCCCTGTGCTGCTGCAGCCTGGGCTGATTTTAACCATTGATTATTTATTTGCAGAAGATGATTTAAGGCATCACTGTCAACTGATATTTGATTTTTTTTTTTAAATCCAAACACTCCCCATTGATTCATCATTGTTGAAGAGCTACGGTATTTTCTCAAAATAGAAAAGCCACAAGAGAAGGTCATGATAAAAAAGCACTAAAATCTAGTACTAAAATCTAGTACTGAAATCTAGCTACCACATACAAAGGTAAACAATAGCATCTGCTAATACAAACAGCTAATTAGAAAGATTCCCAAAATCAACAGCATCTCAATACACAAATAACCAGTTACAATATAATAGAAAAGTCCACTCACAAAGACGAAAATCACAAAAACAGATAAATAAATAACCTAGGCGATTATCTTTGGAAAAACTCACAAAACTTTATAGCGGCAAATAAGATTTGAATAAACTTGAAAATATACCAAAGTTGTTTTTAGAATGGAAAATTTACCACTATAAAGATGCTGAGTATTCCAGAATTAATTTATTAATTAAATACCATTTCAGTCAAATTACCCAAGGTGTGACAAAAATGATTCTAAAGTTTCTTTAGGAGAACAGAAAAAAGTAGTCATTGAAAAAAGAACAGTAATGAGCACAGGGGTGGGTAGAAAGCTATATTATTTAAATTGTATTTTATAGATATAGTACTTAAAACAAGGGGACACAGGGCAGGAACGCAGACAGATTAATCATTGAAATCAAAGTGGAATTTGAAAGACAATCGCAAATATATACATATACACAGGTACCTATATTCTTAGTGTACAATGAAGGTAGCATTTAGAATTCTAATTAGGAAAAATAGATTTTTAAATAAATGGCATTTAGAAAAATAATAAAGTGAGATGCCCTCCCCACACCATATACCAAAATTAATTTTAGATGTATCAAATACTTAAACATAAAACAATCAATTCATGAAAATAAAACTGAGTATTTCTATAATCTTGAGAATTGGAAGGCACCTTTAGATATCACTTTAAAAGCAGAAACTATGCGAGAAAGGACCAATTAAACAACATGAAAACAACTCAATATAGCAAAAAAATGCCATACCCACAGAAATGCATGTCACTGGTGGGATTGAAAATGTGCACGACCTTCCCAGAAGGCCAGTTGGCAGTACACACACCAAAATAATTTAAAACATCCAAAACCTTTGACCTGGTAATTCTACTTGTGGGAATTTATCAAGGAAATGATGAGACTATGGCCAAGATATACATACAAAGATATTAATTACACAGCTGTTTACAACTGTGAAAGTGGAAGAAAACCACACCTCCAACAATGGTTGATTTCTCCAATAATTTGTGCATAACAACAAAATGGGATACTATACGTGCACTGAAAATCACAAAGACAAATAGATACAGAGACAGAGATAGATATAGATAGATAGATACATAGATACATAGATACATAGATAAAATACATTAACAGATCTGCAGAAGAAGCGATCCAGAAGAATATACACCTAAATATCAATTTTGGTAATTTCTGGATGATGGGATTTCAAATGAGTTTCATTAATTTTTAAATGTTTTTCTTTGTTCAAGTTTTTCTAAAATAAGCCTGTATCACTTGCATAATCTTAAAAGACAACAGAAGGTGGGGAGACTGCAAGTATAGAGATGCTAAAGTGATGAGTTAACACCTTTATTCCAGCTTTTCCAAATGAATAAGATGAGGGAACAAAGCAACAGAAAAATTAGCAAATAACATGACCGAAAATAATTCAAAACGGAAAAAATACCTTTGTCTCACAAAATTTGTGGAAAAATTGCCCCCCCACCCCACCCCACGTGTAATCCAAGAAATGCAAGCTGAAAAAACACTACTTCACAGTTACTAAACTGGCAAAGATTGTCAAATTAAAAAATACCCATGCTGGCAACGGCCCAGGAATATGATCGTTTTCATGCACTAGAAATGGAAAGATAGATGGATATATTTTGAAGACAGGTTTGCAGTAGATGCCAAAGCTTGACCAAGCAACGTCCAAAAAAAAAAAAACCCTAAAGAAAGAATAATGAAAATATATAAAGAATTGTGTAAAAAGCTGTTCACCATTTAGTGAGTGAAAAAGCAAGCCAATATATACTACCATCATCCCGTCTTTGTTTGAAAAATATATGTAGAGAAAAAAAAAACCTGAAAGAATTCGTATAACAATGTTCACAGTAAGCTACACCGGGGTAGGAGGGTCTTAAATAAAGCTTTTTCGGTTTGCTTATTTTTCTGTATTTTTCCAATTTTTCCATATAATATTAACACTTTTGCAAAGAGGAAAAAATATTAGATAATTTAGAAGCTCCTTGTCCATAATTTTATTGCAAACTAAAAAGATAATTTCTAGTTCAAAATTATTTTTCTTCAGTAATTGACTTTACCAGTAAAAAGAAATAGAACACTGATAAAAGCAAAGTAATTTTTTAAAAGATCCTACAAAAACAGCAGAGTGTCGTCTAAATAACCCCTGTGCATGGGGTTAACTACTACACTCATTGCAAAGAGGCATGTCCCCTGCAAACACGCCCGGGGCTGGTGCATCTTGAGGGGACAGGCACTGGATAGGTGTCGGGGGTCCTCAGACCACCCTTTGTCGGCTGCAGGACTGTGGCCAGGCCTCCGCCCTCTCACAGGCACTGAAGGAATCCATCCTGGACGCTCATCTGTGCCAGGACGCCAAGCCACTGTTGACCCAGTCCCGCTCTGGTGACCTGTGGCCTTCACCCCAGACCCATCCGGGAGGTAAGGGCCCGGCCCGCGAGCTCTCCTAGTACCTCATGCTCTGGGAGGGGAGATGCACTCAGCCCTGCTTTCCCCAGGGCCAAGGCCCTTCCCAGGCTGTTTCCAGGAAGCGGGGACCTCATGCAGGTGCTGCCTTGGGCACTGGCTGAGCCGACCCTGCACCACCTGGCTGGCCCAGCAGGCTCCAGGCACCCTGGACCCAGGGCCGGCCCACGCCGCCCCGTCCGCGCCCACGCGGGAGGGCAGAAGGGCTTGCACCCACCCCGGCCCCTCACTGCAGGGAGGACAGGCCGCCTGCGAGGTACAGAGCTGGACAGAAGGGAGACCCCACACAAGGAGCTAAGGCTTCTAGAAAACACTGGAGACTCTGCGGGGAGACGCTCCTGCAGGGGCTGGGCAAGTGGGGCGAGGGTGTGGGCGTGGAGGCTGGGAGAGCACCCTTGCCGCTGGGGACAGGGAAGAGCCTGGCAGGGCCAGCCAGGAGGTCACCCCTCTCACCTACAGCAGGGGTGAGGTGGGGAGGTCACCTCCCCACCTACTGGAGGGGTGAGATAGGGAGGCGGAAGTCATGTGCTCCCCACCTACTTCAGGGGTTAGACAGGAGAGGTCATGCGTCCCCCACCAACCGCAGGGGTGAGGCGAGGAGGAGGAAGTCACCCTCCCCCCACCTACTGCAGGAGTGAGGCAGGAAGTCATGCGCCCCCCACCAACTGGAGGGGTGAGGCAAGGAAGAGGAAGTCAACCCTCCCAGCTAATGCAGGGTGAGATGGGGAGGTCATGCACCCCCCACCTACTGCAGGGGTGAGGTTAGGAGGAGGAAGTCATCCCCCCACCTACTGCAGGGGTGAGGTGAGGAGGAGGAAGTCACCCCCCCCCACCTACTGCGGGGTGAGGTGAGGAGGAGGAAGTCATCCCCCCCACCCCAGCTACTGCAGGGGTGAGGTGAGGAGAAGGAAGTCACCCCCCCACCTACTGCAGGGGTGAGGTGAGGAGGAGGAAGTCATCCCCCCACCCCAGCTACTGCAGGAGTGAGGTAGGGAGGAGGTCATGCATCCCCCACCTACTGCAGGGGTGAGATGGCGAGGAGTCACCCGGCCCTACCTACTTCAGGGGTGAGATGAGAAGGAAGTTACCTACCCTTCCCCCCACTCCACCCCCATCCACTGCAGGAGTTAGATGAGGAGGAAGTCACCTGTTCCCCCCTGCACCCGGCGCCACCCACTGCAGGGGTAAGGCAGGGAGAAGGCCAGCTGTCCCCACCCGGCACCCCCATCCGGCACAGGGGTGAGAGCGATGCGGAGCCACAGGGCGTGACCCTCTCCCCGGGACCCCGCGGGGGCTGCAAGGCGCCCAGGGCTCTCAACCCGTGTGGCTCCGGGGTCTCCGCAGGAGGAGTTGCAGGAAGACCACTGGGAAGGATGCATGTCTGAGCAGCCTGCCCGGCTAGCAGGTGGGACCTGGGTGGCCGCAGGAGCAAGGGACAGAGAGCAGCCAGGGCCTGGAGCTCGGAGCCCCGGGTGGGCGGGAGGGCAGTGCAGGACCCGGCTTTCCCCCCAGGAGCCCGGGGGCAAGGTGGCCCGGATGTGGGGCTCCCATCCAGGCCTCTCCACCCCAGGGTGCCCGGCTCGGGCCCCACGTTAGGAAGCAGGCACCTGGGCCTCCTCCCACGTGGAGGGGGCTTGCCTGGCACTGCTGCTGGTGGGTGACCCTATGACTTCACAGCACACCGGCTTCTGAATCCTTGCCTCTGCCGCTATTTCTAACCGTTCCTCCACACAAGACTTAGCAGAGCATGCAGACACCACAGAGGGTAATTAAACCATCACACTGGCAAAGCTGGACGCATAGGCAAACACATGATGTATTGTTAACAGTAAGTATAATTAGGCAAGTCAACGTATATCTATATGTCATGGTTAACTGAAACGTTAGCTTCCAATAAATGTATAAAATGGATTCCAAATGAGGGAAAAAATTTCTTTTAGAAATTTGTGGTTTTCTATTTTCTTTCACTTCAACCCTCCATTAATGTTGGCTAATTAACTGTCAACTGGATTTACAAAAATGCGTTTACATTTTCAGTCCCATATTTGTGAGTTCAGCATTACTCAATCTATTTTACGATAAATAACCCTTGGATTATGTATAATGATAAAAGAGCAAACAATCACAAGGTAATGCCTGAAATTCACACAAAGGTGAGCGTCAAGGAAACATGTGCGCCACAATCTATGACTTTCCAGACGAACCTGAGGGTGAATACACTTCTATCACCTTCCACAGGCAACTTCATCACATGGTATTTCTGAAGGGAAAAAGTCTTCAGTAAGAACAGAATTATTAAGTCGCACCAAAATAAGAGCCTTACACTTGAAGTAGAATACAATTATTGAGGCCACTGATACTATCACAGAGCTACACTGCTATCACCGTCCACACACGAGGAAAGTCTTGTGTGTCTGATGGACACATAGTTTCCAGTATGACAAACATTTTTGTAAGCTCACATATATTTTTCATATATAGCCTCAAATAATAGTTCTAGATGGCTTCTATTGTTCCAAAACTCCTCAAAAACATTTGGCTAGTGCGCTCATCTTTATATTTGAGAAAACAGTGCTTTCTTACTGTGGTTTCTGAATGCACCGGAAGCCTAGGATTTACTTTCACTTTGCCTGCACTGTGGTTCTGAATAAATAAAATCTTTTGCTATCATCCTTTTCCACTAAAACGGACAGGAAGTAAAAAAAAAGTCTGAACATTTCAAATAAATACAGCAACAAGTACATTTAATGATAAGGTCACTGATATTTTTCACACTTCAAAAGAAGGACAAAGCTGTGCTTCTCTGCGTTAGGTGAGTGTGTGTGCGCTCACATGTGTGTGTGTGACTGCTCCTCCGTCTCTCCCTTCTAATTCTACCAAATACGGAGAACACTGGAAAAATTACAAAAATGGCTTCACCTCTGTCTATATCAGAAAATCACTTTACTGAAACAGCATTAAAAATGTAGGCACCAGTTCTCATAAGCAGAATGAGGAAAACAACGTTTTCCAAAATGAAATTTCAGGGAATCATTCTTTCCAAAGTAAGATAACTTAAGGGGCAAGGCAATTCACACAACTGAATCTAGCATCTGTTTTAAGTCATAAAGGCCATTACATTTTGTGGATTGTGCAATTTGCTGTTTAACCAACTTTCTACAAAAGCGTGGTGAAATGGCATGTTTAAAACCAAGGGCGAAGGGACTCCACTCACTGTGGGAGGAGGCACAGCACCCCCTGCCAGGAGCAGTGGCCCTCTGGGGTACCTCTCCCAGCAGCAGGCCCGCCGCCTCAGCCCTGACCCCACGGCCGCTCCTGGCCATTCCACCTCCCGTTTCATCTGTCAGAAAACACTGGCATTTAGTGAAGGTGTACAGTCGATGGTGGGTTGATGCGGCGACTGAAAAGAAACTATAGGCTGGGCACTTCCAGTTCAGTGACCCTGGGTAGCAATGTCTACCAAATGCTCTTCCTGAACGGAAAATGATATCTGGGTGCCTCCATTTGCTAGAGCAAAAAGATTATTCAGAAATCATATCTACCACCAAAACACTGCAGGCTCAAACTTGGAATAAATCCTCCACTCCCGCTCCCTCTACAACATTTTCAAGCAGGGCTTTAGTACTCCATTATTGTGAATGTTCTTTGGCCCACAGCAAAAAATATTGACAAAATTCTGCTTTTAAGACAGTTATTGTCTCTGTATACTTGATAGCAGCCTTCAGAAGTTCACCTGCTAGCATTAAATTCTTGAGTTTGGGTGAAAGGAGAGAAAATTTGCCACATCTCAAGCTCTTCTGCTGTAGCAGCAGCAAATCAAATTATTCTTTCAATTAAACTAGCTTTGTGCCTAAAAAGAAAAAAAGGCCACAGGCTTTCTTCCCCCACACAGAGAACTGAAGCCATCACCCCTTTAAACCCCATGACTTGAGCATGATCTCCACGGCTTAGTATTCTTGGATAATGCAGCTCATAAAATTAAATCTACTCTGAGATTTCAGTTATCACTGTGTGCTCTGAGCTTGCAGGCAATCAAGGGATCAAGAGTTCTGCATTGGGGTGCGTTTTGATGGACCTGATATAGGGATATGGCTTCTCCCTCTCTCTCTCTCACACACACACACACACACAAACACAAACACACACACACACACAAACCAGAAACCAAAAACACCCCATCAGGGGTTAAACAGAGAGCCAGGGCCCCCATGGTCACCCCCACTGCCCTGAGATGAGAAGGGACGCTCTCCACCATGAAGCTCACAGGACTTCCTCACCTTTGCCATACACGTTAGCTACAGTTTAGCACTAAGACAAGCCCTGAACAGTGCATGCATCTGGCCAGTTTCCTTCCAAAGGACTGGAGCTGGTCTTTCGTAGGAACTGCCCAACTAACAAATGCTGTGTTTGACTTTCTTTTCAAAATGTCGGCTTTCGAGAAGCAAAACGTGAAGCGCAGGTCTTGGCGGAATCCACGCTGCTAAGGTAAAGGCACCTCGGTGCTGGTGACGTGCCTGGAAGGGCGGTGAGGTCGTGATTGTTGGGGAAGAGGGGAAGCCCGCTCCCCTGGCACTTATTTGATTCAGAGCACTGTATGTGTGGAAGTCAGAGGCAAGTGCTAACCAAGATTTAACACTAAGACTAATCAGAACAACACTTAATGCAAGAAAACACAACTATTTTCTGTTACGGTACACACAGTGGGCATCCATTGAGAACTTGGCAACTTTTGTTAAGCACCATGATTACGAATAATTTACGATAGAAACTGACAGTGACTTTATCGTAAAGCCGTGGATGGAGAACTAGAACACCCCAGGACCTGCCTGGATAAGACAACGGATTCCCGGATGTGCAACACAAAATCCGTCATTTGACTAAGCAAATTTTATAGGGACAAAGGGGTACATTTGCTAAACTAAAATCAATCAGAACAAAACGAGAAACCAAAAATCTGGCAGTTTTAAAAATTCTCCATGCTTGTGGTGACTGCAAGGAGACAGCCCACGTCTGGCGCGGCGGGCACCTGGAACGCCTGACCTTTTCCTTTTAAGAGAGCTTCGTAGGTTTAAAAATGGGACGCGCACAGCAGCATCGTACAAACTAAGAAGATAATTTAAATACCAATTAAATAGTTAAAAATTAACACTGACATACCCTTAAAAATCCAGGGGTTCCTGTAAATGTCTTCACTTTAAAAAGAGGTATGCCTGCAGAGTCCAAGCTCCTGTTTGTTTCCATAGCTTCAGGTGGTACTGGCTATTTCTCACATCCAACTTCTAAAAATATCAATGTGGAGTTCACCTCCTCCATGCATTTTTCTTTTTTACCTGAAGGCAAAAAGTAAATCCGGTTTCTCTTCACAGATTGTGGGCCTGGTTTTAATTTGTGCAACAGTCCTTTTGATAACAATGCCTAGTTAAAACATCCATTAAAAGTCTGTAGCAGGCATTTAATGGAAGGAAATCTAATAGGGTTCCACTGCAACTCGTTCATTAACTTTTAAAAGAGTTCTCTCCTTCAGTGTTCACAGAGAAAGATGGGACATGTGGGCAGAAAGAGGGAGGGAGAGACAGAGACATACAAGGAGAGAGACGGGGGAAGGTGGAAAGAAAGAGACGAGAGAGAGAAGAGAGAAACGTTCACATATTTAGGGATGGACTATAAATCTTTGAAAGGAATTCGGTCAAACAGTTGTGTTTTTCAGCCACCTGAACCAGCTCTCACTAAACCAAGACCTCCTTTTGTAACTATCATCCACTGTCTCAAGTCATAACAGGGAGACTCACAGGGAACCTCATCCCCTAGGAAACACGAGGAACTGAAGCTCAACGCTGCACTGAGCCTTCAGAGCACAGAACACCCAAAACACTCTATGCCAGGAAAAAGCAAGGACTGACTCAAGATTGGCAGAGCAACGACCACAAAGAAAGGCTCACCATCCCGGGGTTCTGGCCCAACCACACCGGAGAAAGCGGACCTGGTCTACCTGCCAGAAGGCGGGCTCTGTAACCAGGCCAACGCCTCCTCCACTGGCCAACAGAGGGCCACTGTCGTATCAGTCTAGGTGACAGACCATGGGTTCACACATGGTTTTTCCAGCATAGGAATGCGCCACATCACTGAGAAATCATTGCATTTAAGAAATTATTGCATTTCTCAAAATGTCCAGTAGAGTGCCTTGGAGAGGACAGACACCCAAAAATCGCTGTTGGAAGAATGGAAGAATGAACCAGAATCCACTGGAGCTACCCCACTTTATGGTGTGAATAACAACCTTACCCAGGGGTGATATAAAAGTCCAGCAAGAGTTAAAAGGGGCACAACCATGGAAGGGCCACCAACGGCAAAGGTCACCAGCCTTGGAATTTTCGGGGGTGCAGGGGAACCCAGAGCTCCGAGCACAATGCCTGTTCCCCTGACAGTGCAGGTCCACCATGCTGTCTTCAACCTGCTTTCCACTTGCTCCTTCCTGCTCCGATCTAGCTAGTCCAGCAACCTCATCCCCTTCCAACATATAAAGCCCTATACTTACCATAATACTGCTTTATGTATTAGAAATGTATCATGTATTTTTTATGATTTTCTAATACTATTTCCAAGCTACATGGAGTTTGCGCAGCCTGGCCCCAGCTCTATTTTTTCCATAAGCCCTGTTCCTTCAGGACGTACATGTTGTGTTATAACTGAAAAGTCTGTACCAAGACCCTATTAATAATGTCGAGGAAAGGCAAAACTATCCAAGTTAAACTCAAAGGAGGACTATGCACACACAGTACATAAAAAAAATGTTGGACTCTCAGGCTAATTTAGGGTTGCTAAGTCCAAAGATTGATGTTACAGGTGAAAATACATGGTGCCTGTCATTCTCCTAAATCTGAACATTACTCAGCTAGTCCTACGGAATCCACTAACAAATGCCACAAGGAGGGGACCCTTTTCCAACTGCTGCTTACAATGACAAATCCACATTGATTCATCCTTCAAACCACACACAAGCTGCTGCTCCACAAAACCCCTGATCTCCTCATCTTCCCCACCCCACAGCCCACCCAGACAAGTAGCATCTTTCTGGGTTTTGACTCCCCATAACAAGTTATCTGGAATATTCCCGTAACAACTATCACTTTCCACTTTATTAAGAGAGGTATACACGCACGTCTTTCTCCCCAGCGAGACTTGCAAGCTCACTGAGGGCAAGATCCATCCTGCTCATCACTGCGTTTCTCAAAATGTCCAGGAGAATGCCTCGGATATGACAGACACTCAACAATGGCTGTTGGAAGAATGAACTGGAAACCATTGGAGCTACACCGCTTTATAGTGTGAATAACAACCTTACGCAGGGGTGATACAAAAGTCCAGGAAGAGTTAAAATGGGCCAGCCCAGGTCAGCCTGCAGTACCTCTCTTGCCCCCGACTAGCCTCAGAACCCCACAGAAAGGTGCCAGCCATGCCCCAGCTGCATCCCAGGCTGCGCTCTAGGTATCTGCACCCAGGACCTCTCTGATCTACCTCCAGACCTCACAAGTCCCATCCCCTGGGCCTGTTCTCCTGCAGGACCACGGTACCCGCAGTGTGTGCACCTCAGGGACAGCAGAGCAACACTCAGGATAGAGCAACACACGCTCACTAGGAGGCCACTCTTGGGGTGGAGGAAGACAGAATTGGAAAGCAAAGAATTTCAAGACTCGGGACCCAAGGATATTAGGAACAGATCTGATTCAAACTGATAAGTATAAGCTATGGAAATGCCATGCATTATGGCCATAAAATCCAAGCAACAATCAGCTAGTAACCTTCACCCAATCCTCTCCCACTTTAAGTCACCACTGCTCGCTGCTGAACTGCCCACATCTCTGTCATCACCAAATCTAGTAACGACAGCTCTAATGATATTTACTCTACAAACACTGGACCCTATGCAGAAAAACTTCTTAGCTATATGATGTCTACATGAATGTAGCAGACATCAGCTACCATTTTGTTTGAAGATGATATCCAAATCAATATGCCCAAATCAAACAAAAGAAATATTTTGCTAATGAGCTTCCAAATTTCATGGAAATGTATTCAGAATGACAAATGGTCCACCTATTTACTGACCTCGTTTGCTTCACATGTACCATGGAATCAAATAGTGCAAGTTTCTTGAGGATAAGCAATTGAGGACCTTTCTTCTGTGCTACCCTCCCCACCTGGTAAAGTGATAGGTTCCTTGCAGCTGCTGAGTAAGCACCTGTAGGTGTGATGACTCCCTACTGGGACCAGCCAGTTCCTTCCTGTGTCACCGTGGGGCCAGCAACGGCCAAAGTCTAAACACCACATAGTCAAGAGGATGCTCTGTTAGTTGCTTATTATCATCAATGATAACTTGGGTTATCAACAACTATTGGTTATCAAACCAAATTAATGGCTGTTTTGTTGACAAAGTTTCCTGAGCACATCTGTGATTCAGAGTGGGTTACTTGTCTACCTCATCCTCAATAAAGGCTGTTGCCCAAATGACAGGACATAACATAATTTTCTCCTTTGGTATCTGTCATGGGTTGAATAGTATCCTCTAAAATTCATATCCTCCCAGAACCTCACAATGTGAGGTTTGGAAATAGGGTCTTTGCAGATATAATTTGTTTGGAAATAGGGTCTTTGCAGATATAATTAGTTAAGCTGGGGTGAGGTCATACTAGATCAGGATGGGTCCTAAGTCCAAGGACTCGTGACCTTACAACAGAGAAGAGGACACACAGACAAGAAGGCAGACACATGAAGACCGAGGCAGCGACTGGAGTGATGCGCCACAAGCCAAGGACACCCAGGACTGCCGGGAGCTACCAGGAGCTGGAAGACGAGAGGAAGGATTCTCCTCTGGAGGCTTCAGAGGGAGGCTGGCCTTGCCAACACCTTGATCTCAGGCTTCTGGCCTCCAGCACTGGGAGAGAATAAATGTCTGTTGTTTTAACTATTGGTTTGTTTATGGTTTTAATTTGTATTTATTTGTTATGAATTTCACTAAATAAGGAAGAAGTTGGCTAAAAGAACCATAAACAAAATGGAATAAACATTAGTAGCCCAGTTACAGAATGAAATGGCCAGCGTGGCCCTCCCCATCCATGGACAGCAACTCTCCCCCCAGGCTTCCTTGGCCACATGCAGGCACAGACACACACCCCGCCAACCCCTGGCCCATAACTCCTTATGCGGAAGGGGAGACTCACCTGCCCCCATCAGCAATGCAGCAAGTGGCCACCCAGATGGGCACAGGAGAGCCAGGCCCCAGCGAGCCAGTCCTATGGTGCCATCTGAATTGCAAGCTCACAACAAGGCTACCAACTGCTTTTATAGGGGAGAGATAGCACAGCTCTTCTACTCCCAGAAACATGCCAGGAGTAGAAGCAGACCCCCCGCCCACTCCGGACTCTGGACCCCACAAGCTGCAGAGCACTCGGGTGCATACTAGAGAGACGACCCACTTCCATGGGAACGTGTTTTGTTTGAAACTGTGCTCCAGCATCCAAAACAGCACGTGCTCAATAAATACCTGTTGATTGATGATCGAAAACAAAATTGTCATGGAGCAGCCAACAGGCAAATGACTGTCTGATGGCCAGAAAATGTCATAAGGGCTCTGCCTGGGGTACAGGTACCCCAGCAGGTGCCCCCAGAGCCCAGCAGGTGAATTCATCTTCCTACACCAAACCACACACTTACAAATGACAAACACTCCCAAATGAGCCACGGTTCTGAATGCATTTAACTAAATAGCAGGTTTGACTGGCTGTTAAAAATTACTGATTCTTGGCCGGGCGCGGTGGCTCAAGCCTGTAATCCCAGCACTTTGGGAGGCCGAGACGGGCGGATCACGAGGTCAGGAGATCGAGACCATCCTGGCGAACACGGTGAAACCCCGTCTCTACTAAAAAATATACAAAAAACTAGCCGGGCGAGGTGGCGGGCGCCTGTAGTCCCAGCTACTCGGGAGGCTGAGGCAGGAGAATGGCGAGAACCCGGGAGGCGGAGCTTGCAGTGAGCTGAGATCTGGCCACTGCACTCCAGCCTGGGCGACAGAGCAAGACTCCGTCTCACAAAAAAAAAAAAAAAAAAAAAAAAAAAATTATTGATTCTTAAGATCAAAATTGAGTAGGTTTGTGTTTTTGTAATAGTTGCAACATTGTGCAATGGGATCCTTTTGTTGAAGTACCTTATGGTACAGGAGAAGAGGAAACCCTCGCGCAGGCAGTGTCCACGCAGTCACAGGCACAGAACTAAGTTGGGGACCAACCAGAAGCATCAAAGGTGCTCATGGGCGCCCCCATTGGGGAGGGGGATCAGCTGAGACAATGTTGAAGCAGGAACCTGTACTGCTGCTAAGTGGAGAGAAAGAGTGTGCTCCAGGTGAGAGAAACCCACGGACTGAGATAATAACATCGCAACTGTTCACAGCAAGGAAAGGTTCGTGGTGCACCTGGGGGCAGGACCCACTGCAGGACACAGCACACAAGCAACCCAACCCTTTGGATACTCACAGAACCCTAGCCAGAAATTCTACACTTCACGTTACCTGTATAACTCACAAAAATGTCAAGCTTGGCCAAAGGAAAAAAAAAAAAGGAGCAATGCCCTTTTTCTTTAAAAGCTGATTCACTATCCTTAAAATTTGTAAGATTCACTAACCTTAAAATTTCCAAGAAACATCACTTTCAGGGAGAAATTGCCATCCTAAACCATGTGTAAGAGAGAGAGCGGGCAGCCTTTAAAACTAAATCCGTACTTAGTCAACGGTAAGCAAATTTTAGCTTTGCTTGTTAAAACTACAATTGACTTTTTAAAACGTTAAACTCTCCAAGGATAGTTATATTCCCTAAGGTTAAAAGGTCATAATGTATCTTTGAAGGATAAATTCTATCACTGGCCTTAAGGAGGGGACGTCAAACACTGTAATCCTATTTTTACCATATTCATCACATTCAACAAAGAAACGCAGGGAAACAAATGGCCACAATCCTGCCACACATGTTAAAAACATCAAGAAATAGTTTTCCCGAAATGGTGGAAGCATGCTGGGCTGCCCCCAGCGCCCATCAGGTACCTCCTCGTATTCAATGCTTTGAGTTCACTGCTTCCAAAATAAATGTACATGTCCTATCAGAGAAGAAGAAACCTAAAATCCTTTAGAAAAAAGGGGGACCAGGCATGGTGGCTCACGTCTATAATCCCAACACTTTGGGAGGCCGAGAAAGGAGAACGGCTTGAGGTCAGGAGTTTGAGACCAACCTGGGCAATATAGCAAGACTCCACCTCTACAAAACAAAATTTAAAAATTAGCTGAGTGTGGCAGGACACATCTGTAGTCCCAGCTACATGTGAGGCTGATGTGGGAGGATTCCTTGAGCACAGGAGTTCAAGGCTGCAGTGAGCCATGATTACGCCACTGCATTCCAGCCTGGACGACAGAGCCAGATCCAGTCTCTTAAAAAAACAAAGGACTGGGACTTTAATCTCACTCAAGGAGATATGTTCGAGAGGGTAAGGATGTTTTCATAACCAAGACTTTAAAACAAAAATTTAATTTTGCAAATTAAACCAAGCACATGGTCAAGGTGTCTGTATTCTTCCACAATGAAATCATTATATAATTTCTTAAGAAATGCATTTGAGGCTCCCCTGAGATATTAATCAAAATAAAATAAAATAAAAACATTAACAGAGAAGTATCAACTACTCACATAACAAAGATAATTATCGTAGTAGACGGGGTCCTAAACAGAGGTGGATTTGCTTGACGCAGGTGAGGCCTCAGGGCCCCTGGCCTGCGCTGGCCCTTCCAGAGCCCTGGGGACCCTGTGTCCATGTAGGCTTCCAGAATGTGCAGAACTATGGCGCTTTTGCTCTTCCTGGGCAGGGGAAGATGCTGCCACTGCCCCTCCCATCTCGGGTGGCCACATCCCAGCCCCCAAGCTTCTTTGCCCGGGCAGCGTCGTGGGCCTGCAGCCTTGTGCAGACTGCAGAGGGGAAGCTGGATAGTGCGTGAGGCCAGGTATTTTGTGGACCCAGCCATCAGGAATAAACAACCACTTTCCATGACCCAGGCTAAGGAATGACTGAATTACCTTCCTATGCAGCCAAACATGCAGGAAAACAGATGTGTCAGGCAACCAACTAACAATCGGGTTATTTTTCGAGATTCTGCCACATTTTCAGTTTTTTAAGATTTGCTCTTTTGTGATTTATTTCTCATACTAAACAAGCAGTCACTCCCATACTTCATCTTGCATTCGTGATTTTGTACTTCTTTTCTTAAGAACACACTCCCCCTCCCCCCAATCCTAGCTCCTCCCCCAGCACTAAACCCTGTAGAAACACACAGACTTTTCTAAGTCTTCATCCTGATGCCTTTACTGAGGGGCTCTTGGGGGAGGCAGAGCCTGGTCCCTGCCTTGGATACGATCTTCTCAGTTAGTCTCACTCCAAGAACACACTCCCCCTGTACAGAAAACAAACCAGGTATCATCCATGTCAATGCTTTTCCCAGATCACTGTGACTTCATGTCCCAGTTTGCCAATTCTTAGTCATCTTGGAGCTTCCAACGTACCCCACACAGGTGGCTACAGGAGCTGCCTACGACGACTCTACTACACGTCTACACCTCGCCGATGGGAGTTCCATCACGAGTCACAGTTGCCCGTGGCAGTTAGAGGGTGTCCAGAGAAACGAGTCTTAGTCTACAGGGCATGTCTGCACCCAGTAGCGTCCTGAGTGCCCACGGGGAAACTTCCGCTTCCATCTCTCACATGCAAGGCTGCAAATATGGCACTAACCAGGAGGTAGCTGAGGAGAGTTCCAAGCAAAGCATAAACCTGTTTAAGAAGGCTTCAGTCAGCCGGGCGTGGTGGCTCACGCTTGTAATCCCAGCACTTTGGGAGGCCAAGGCAGGCAGATCACCTGAGGTGACCAGCCTGACCAACGTGGAGAAACCCTGTCTCCATTAAAAATACAAAATTAGCCAGGCGTGGTGGTGCACGCCTGTTATCCCAGCTACACAGGAGGCTGAGGCAGGAGAATCGCTTGAACCCAGGAGGCAGAGGTTGTAGTGAGCTGTGATCGCGCCACTGTACTCCAGCTTGGGCAACAAGAGTGAAACTCCGTCTCAAAAACAAAAAGAAAGAAAGAAAGAAGGCTTCAGTCTAATCCATAAATGAGACGCATGGTGAGTTATTCAGAATGAGGACTGTTTCCAAAAACATTTCTCACCCTTGGGCTTGATGTGAGCAAGGACACTCAGCCTCTCCTACAAATGCTTGGAGTCACTGGCAAGAGAAAAACAGAAACAAACAAACAAAAAAGGTGTGTACATATGTTTGCCTGTGTGTATATATGTATATACACATATATATGCATGCATGTAAGATATATGACTGTTCTTATTTTATTTTATTTTATTTTGAAGACAAGGTCTTTCTCTGTTTCCCAGGCTGGAGTGCAGTGGCACAATCATGGCTCACTGCAGCCTCAACTTTATGGGCTCAAGCGATTCTCCCACCTCAGCCTCCTGAGTAGCTGGGACTACAGGCATGCACCACCACATCTGGCTCATTTTTGTATTTTTTGTAGATATGAGGTCTCGCCATGCTGCCCAGGCTAGTTTCGAACTCCTGACCTCAAGTGATCCACCCACCTCTGCCTCCCAAAGTGCTAGGATTACAGGCATGAACTACCGCACCCAGCCTGTCTATTCTTATTTCATACACGGAACATGACAGCAACAGAAAGATTCACACTAAGGTACAGGAACTGCCCTGACACGCAACTCTCAGTCAAGAACAGATCTCAGGATCCTTTGGCTGAACTCACTGTTGACACATCTGAAGAAACTGAGGCACCAACGGCCACCCAGAAGTTGCCTAGTGGAAAGGCCAGGGCTCGCGCAGCTACCCTGAATCCTAGCCCAATGCTATTCCCCACCACAACAACCCGAGAAAAAGTCTAGGGAGACAGATGACAAAAATTAAAGCTTTAACAACCTATGGATGGTTTGAGAGGTCAAGGAGTCGGACCTTCCTGGGCTTAACTGACATGACCGTATCTGTCTAACTCTATAACCTTATGACATCAACCTATGTGCGCTATTTATAGAACCTTAAATTCCGTAAGCCTCTATAAATGAAGAAAATAATAAGATAACTATAAAACTGAAATTATATAACGCAAGTGGAGTGTGTCAGGAATATAGTCAACTCAGCAGCTCTAAAATACTCAGTGAGTGCCTATCATTTGCCAGGCAGTGCTGCTAGTGTTCCAGGCACTACCTGTACAGGCAATGAACAAAACGGACAAAACCCCTGTGCCCATGGAGTTTAAATTCCAAACTTTCTGCTGTTATTATTATTATAGCTATTATTATTATCAGATATCGGCACTTTGCAAGGGTACACTGAAAACAGAAGAATGCTACCGTTAATATTTATAAATGAACAATGAAAGTCATCCCTTAAACGTGTTTTATAATCTAAAAGGTGCCAATGCGACTTTGGGATGTGGTTAGAAGAGATGCACCTGACAGCTGTCCATCTTCTTGCCCAGCCCCTTCCCTCCTAGCGAGAGGCACAGGGAAGACGCAGCTAGAATGCGGTGTGATTTAAAGAAAGGGGAACCTGTTAGAATTGGGTCTGCCCAAAGAACCCCGTCTACCTCCTGTGATGGCTCGTGGGCAGGTCAGGGGGAAGAACAGCCGAGACGCACACGCATGGTCAGGTGCGGAAAGATTTGGGAAGCGCCCTTAGACACCGGAAGGGCTGCAGGGCGGTGGCCAGCACCCCACAAATGGTACACACGCACGCCTCCTGTCACGCAAGCTCGCTTGTCCAATGTGGGTGTGGAGGTGAGGCCTGCAATGCAGAACCTGAAGACAGTGAAAACAGTGTCAACGTCACAGCACAGGAGTGGCCTCCCCATCTCAGAATGGAAGAGTTGGCTGAAGAGCAGGAAGGAGCCGGACAGACGCTGGAGGAGGCAGAGGCCAGAGGCAGGTCGCTGCCGAACCGTGGGGAGGCACGGAGGAGGAGACGGCGGAGATGAATTGGAAAATGGAGTTTTTGTTTCCCGTACGCAGTCCTGATAACATTTATTTCATTGCTCAATGAAATTTTTACAGGATGCATAATAAAATATTTCATATAAAGTTAATATTGATAACCACTTCAGTCTTCAAAATACTCTCGCTATACCGGGAGATCCATTACTTCAAGGACCTTCTTAGCTATTTTTCTTTGTCCTCGAACTGTCTAGAAACAAGCAAGTACTCAAAACGAGTATGTACTGGATAAATAAACCAATGAATGGGCCAGCAGTTGGAGAAATGAGCACATGAACTCCACGAGGTAGGAATCAGTCCCAGGTATTATCATCCCAATTTATAGTTGAGAAATCTAACAGTGAAAGAAAAGATGCGCCCTCTCTGCAGGTACAAAGCTGGGAAGTTTTGATGATGAGGTCAAGCCGCTGTAGGGTTCTTTACCCAACAGCATCAACGCACGACCAGCAGTCCCCCGGAAGGTTCCGGAAAGGCAAGAATGAACATAACGGACCCAACACCACATGTCAGGAAACCAAGGGGATTAAACGTTTAATGTCAATATTTATTTCTTATTTCACATCCCCGCCTTGGTTCTGAGAAGGATTTAAGGCAGCATGATTTATGCTCAAGAAGGCTGTGCTGATTAAACCCTCACATTCACGCGCAGGAGGTAATGCATGGAAACCTCTCACGACACGGGTGTGACACGCTGATGGCTCACAAGTCCCAGGAACCCTGGGGGCTGGGGTCTACGCCTTTACCACTGGAAGAAAAAAAAACAACTAATGATTATTACTCATCAAAAGCAGTTTTTCAATAGACAAAATCTTTCGATGCGCTGGCTCTACTGAGAAAATGAAATAAAAGGCACTGCGGTGCACCACAATATCTAAAATTTATTGTAAAACCCATCTAAAATATCACAGAAACAATTTCTCCCTCGAGTGTTTTATGAACAGCAAATGGGAGAAGGAAAAATATTTTTACTGATACCCTTGAACTAAGTTTATAGAAATATGTATGTGTGAACATGTCATATTTAAGAGAAAAGTTAATAGAAATATCCAGAACCTCACAGCATTTTTTTAATTTGAGTTGGTAACCAACCAAATACCATAAAAACGCAATAATGAAGGCCATCTCATATACAAAAGATGCAAAATTTAATGGGGAAAAAAATCCTTTCAAATAACCATGCAGAAGCCCTGGCAAAGCAGTTATTATTCCCAGAGCATCGCCACTATCCCATCCTCCGGAACTATATTTATTATGACTTATTAGATTTTGGAGCAATTGTCCTCTGAAGAGCACAAAACGCTGCAAAATATTATAACTTTTAAAACTGTGCAAAAACTTTACGAGGAACACTTCTAAAGCTAAAGTATCACTGAAAATTGCCAGAGGAGATGGCAGGGAGAGATAAGGAAGTGGATGGAAAGAAAGACAGAAGGGAAAGGAAAAGAAGGAGTTAAGGAGAGGGCCCAGGGCAGCTGCAGGGAGAAGGTGTGCAGGGAACCTACAATCCCACTTCCAAATAAAGGGCTCCCAGGCTGCCCTGTTTCTCTCTGGCCCACAGGCTCCGGCTCCAGCCAACATGTATTCACTGGCCATGTGGCTGTTGCCATGCAAGGTTCCCCACACTTGCAGAATATATTTCAGCTTCTCTCTCTGTGTGTAGAGAGGAGCCCATCTAAAATTAGTATCTTCTAAATGATGGTAAACGGAATATAAAGAACAAAGCCTCCAGTGTGGCCCTCCATTTCAAAGAGCGCTGAAGACGGCAAAAAGGGACATCGCTACGTGTGCAAATACGAGTCACCAAAAGAGTTTGTAAACGCATCTAAAAATCAATTAATTAATCCTCCCAAACCACTGCATAAAGACGGTCTTCCACCCAGTGAACCGCATCCTCCACAGTGTGCAGGCCAGGCGTGCAGATGCTCACTAGAAAAAAGGGCGCTGCAATGTGGACTTCAACCATTCAGAGTATGCAATAGTCCTTCCGAGTGAAAAGTGTCAGGAAGACCCACATCACTCCTCAAAAAGGAAGGCCACTAGGAAAGGGATGATCAGACCGGCAAACAGGTAGTTTCTCTTTCCAACATTAATCCACCAGGCTGACTCCTACTATGTTCCCCTACTCCAAAAACTAAAATGAAACAAGAAACCATCCCAACACATCTGTACTTGTCAGACATTAATGACTGGTGATCCACACCCAACACACATAACATCGGCATCCGTCTTCTTGCATTTCTTAACAGAGCTGACATGATTGGCAGGTGCTCTTTTTAGTATTGCCACTATATTTATATATTCACCATGAAAATCAGCGGACACATACTGGAACGTTGTTAGGGGAAGTTTTCAGGTTTTTCCTAAGTGTGCTATAATACTAATTCCAAATTTCCCCAAAAGTGAGAAAAGATTGTACTTTATAAGACTCGTGAGAATACGCTGGGATGTAAAATATGTTTCCACAGTTCGATGGTTTAAAGAGATAACGGAGCAGGCTGCAGATATAACTGATACCACTTTTATATGTGAACATGGGAGAAAACTCCAAAGAGAACTCCTACGACACAGAAAACTATGACAGCAGCCCAGAGTTCCAGAGCTGCTGAGGCTGTGGCCCAGCTCGTAACTGCTCTCAGGCTGCTGGGTACAGGCAGGCTACCAGCCCTACAGAGACAGGGACAGGTGTCCTGTGAAATGGGCTATGCACCAACACAGACCGCCAGTCCCTTCATCAGAGGCAGCCCTGACCAGCCCTACAGAGATAGGGATAGGTGTCCTGTGAAATGGGCTATGCACCAACACAGACCCCCAGTCCCTTCATCAGAGGCAGCCCTGAGAATTGGAAGAGTCTTCCTAACTGTGCGTGGCAAACTTAACCTGACCAGAACGGACGTGAAGTTACTGCTGGTGTTTCCTCACCCAAGTATTGTGACTATTAATCCATTTACCTGTAGAAAATCTCATGTTTAAGCTGAGGATGTTGCAAAATATACAGTATATGCACAAAATTTCTTTTCAAAAATCTGAAAAGTTCTGAATTCCAAAACATATCTGGCCCCAAGGATTTCAAGTAAAAGATGTGGGACCTTCTTTAAAATGTGAATGAACTGGGGGCACACGCCACTTCCTTCAGGGTTGACCTGGAGTCCAGAAATAGAACTGGTGCCTGAAAAGCCGAGATCAGAAAACTCTCTTTTCCAATGTGCAGAACTACCTGTTAAAAGGACGTGTTTCAGACCCTCAAAAATACCTACTAAATAAACAAATAAGATATATATATACACATATATATATATACACACATATATATATATACACACATATATATATATATATATGTCAATGGAAAGTTGAGAAGCACAAACCTAACTCCAAATTAAACTTATTTTAGACTTACCAAAATACATGCAAAACATCTTACAGCTACATGGTCTAAAAGGCCATCAGCAAAATCAAGTCCATTGAAACCATCAAATGTAAAAAGATACTAGAGTTTACAACACATAGTCCCCTTGAATTTGGTTTTATTGGTGTAAATTACCTGCGTAGACACATTAAAACTCAACTGAGAGGCAAAGTAAAATTCCTGCTTGAAAGGTTCACAAATGAGGGAAATCTGGCCTCAATTAAAAAAAAAAAAAAAAAAAAGTCCGGACACGATGGCTCATGCCTGTAATCCCAGCACTTTGGGAGGCTGAGGTGGGTGAATCACCTGAGGTCAGGAGTTCGAGACCAGCCTGACCAACATGGAGAAACCCAGTCTCTACTAAAAATATAAAAATTAGCCGGACATGGTGGCTTGTAATCCCAGCTACTCGGGAAGCTGAGGTACGAGAATCGCTTGAACCCAGGAGGCAGAGGTTACTGAGTTCACACCACTTCACCCCAGCCTGGGCGAAAAAGCGAGATTCCATCTCATAAATAAATAAATGAGGCATCACATGTACTTATTTTCCTTCCTAGGGATAATTTCTGAAGCCCTGTGAAGATCTAAAATTGCAGAGTGGGCCAGGCATAGTGGAACAGACCTATAATCAATCCCAGCACTTTGGGAGGCCAAAGCAGGAGGATCACCCAAGTCAGGAGTTCAAAACCAGCCTGGCCAACATGGTGAAACCCTGTCTCTACTAAAAATACAAAAATTAGCCAGGCATGGTGGCAGGTGCCTGTAATCCCAGCTACTCAGGAGGCTGAGGCAGGAGAATCGCTTGAACCCAGGAGGCAGAGGTTGCAGTGAGCTGAGATCACACCACTGCACTCCAGCCTGGGGACAGAGCAAGACTCTGTTTCAATAAATAAATAAATAAAATTGCAGACTGCAGGCAGGAAACACTGTTTACACATTAGCCAGCAAGGAACAGGTATCTAAAAATGTCCTCTCGGGGTCAACCATGCTGTTGAGCCTCACAGTGTTCTCATGCAGTGGACAGAAATGCAAAGATCTGGGGAGAAGCTCCAGGCTAGAGAAAGACTCACACCAAGCACCCGTGGAAATGACCTCCGAAGGACCATGCCCCAGGCAGGATCACAGTGTTGTGGTAACGGGCAAAGGCAGCCCTGCTCCACGGCCACTCCAGCCTGAGCTGCCCCTGCCAGCACAGCAGCCTAAGATCTCAGCAGAGGAAGTCAGTGGGCACCACCTGGGCACCCACTCTGTACCAGACTCCAGGTACATCTGCCTGGAGCCTGTGAGGCCCACGCACAGTTCCCACCCTCCACCACTGGAGAGAAACTGCATCTCCTCACCTTCCACCCACTGCCAACCCAAAAACGCGTCGGGCTGGTCTCCAGCCTGGGACGCACATTGAAAAATGCTGATATTTGGTTTTTTCCCCACAAGGGAACTGATAGGTTTTTTGAACTGGCTTATTTAAATATCATAAATCAAGTGGTTCACCTCCCATCCACTGATGGCACTTACTTTGATAATCCATCCTATGCAGCTCGCATAGGGAACTTGGGTAAAATACAGTGTTGGAAGAGCATCTGTGAGTTTCCAGCCAAGAAATTTTCCACGCACTCCTTTGTTCTTATTTTTCTTGTAATAGCCAGGAAGGGCTCGTACCACTTCCACAAATCACGGGGAAGTCAGGGGAATCGGGGAAGAAAGACGACGTCTCTTTAATTTCGCACGCATGATGTTTGCAACCACTAAGGTCATACCTGCGTGTGGTGACTGACAACTTTTCAGCTTGATTCAAAGCAAACAGCTGCTGGGCTGATTGCCTAGCAACTAAAAATTGATGGATGACCCTTAAGATGAATAACTACCATAAATCACCTCATTCAAACTCTCCAAGAAAAAAATTAAAAAACAATGGTTTTCATGACATTTGCTGAGCTCCATAATGTGCCATGATAAATTTGGCCTCCTTATGGATGCACAGTTGTGGTTGCGAAAGTTGAGTCACTTCTGTTTTTGTTTCCTGTTTCTTGTAATTCCTGATGCTCAGGACCCTTCGTAAGGTGCGTTCCTAGGAACACGCTGCTCCAGCAGGAATGGCAGCCCTGGGTGCCTGTCAGTCACTCCAGGATGGACAGGAGCTGCTAAATTTCTCATCACCAAACAGCTTTTAATCAGGAAACGGCAGTCTTACATCACAAAGATGGAAGGGGACTCCGTGCATTAATAACGGTTACAATACATTTAGTGTAATGATTTGACCTCGGCCGACATTACAGACGCCATGATTCATATGAATTTGATAAACTACTTCCTGTTTGTAGACATGTCATATGTTTCTAAAAGGCCAAGAATGTGCTTTTAACTTGCAAATAAACACAGACCTATAAACCATAATAGGATTGAGAGGAGGTCTTGGTATTTGTCCTCTAAAACACGCAGTATCACCACCATTATGAGCACTTCCACAAGTAGATGCATAATGATGAACAGATTATTTTTCCAGTTGGCATTTTCCTGTTTTTACTTAACATTCAAAAGGAGGTGTGGGCAATTCCTTTCACCATCTTTCTTTGCCCCCTTTTCTTGTTACAGTGGGTTTTGTTTGTTTCTTTTAGGTTAGATTGATTTTACATGGAAGGTAGTTTCCAAAAACCAGTCCACTGACTCAGGTTAGCACTTTGAAACCAAAAACAGCTTCCTGCTTTCTTCTTTCACCTACTATCACCAGCACCCGAGGTCGGCACGTCACAGACCACGCATCACAGACTGTCACACTCACCTGTCTTCGCAAGAGCTAGGGCTTCCCCAAGGAGGGGTTTCAGTCCCTCAACAAGCACCGGGAGCCCTGACTGTGAGCCAGGAACTGTGCTGGGCTCTTGATGGTGGAAGGAGAACAAGATGGCCCTGCCCTCATGGAGCAGAGTGCCCACCAGGACATGAACAAGTCAGTGAGCAATCTTATTGACAGAGACACCCTGCATGGTGCGTGCCGTGTGTGCCATGACACTAGAAAGGAGTTCACACCATCGGACTGGAAGCTCCCAAAGATGAGATGCATCAATCCTGGAAAGAAAGTTACTTTCATTTAACAGACTGTACAATTCCAAGAAACCTTCTCTATTGAAAAAGCCAAAGAGAGCTTTTAGGCTCTGGAGTACAAGCCACAGTCTCTGAGCATCAAAGCTGAGGTGGACTTTGAGGAGGGCCTGCAGGTCGGGTGGCACCCACCGGCAGCCCAGCTCATGGATTACCCTGGGGATGGCATGTCACAAGACTGCCTGCAGGCCAGGGTAGCATGCCCAACACCTGCCCCACCCAGGGCTGACTGTGGCCAACCCCTCACTCACTTTGAGAGCTCCTGTATCCACCATATGCAACAAAACCCCTGAAATGGAAAGATGAAATAAAACAACATTAGCAACAAATAAAATGCCTTAGTGGCCGAAGGGCCACGACCTAAGCTGCTCATAGCCACCAGCAGCCCCAGGTTTCTGGTCCATGAAGCATCTCGTTAGAAATAAAAGTGGGATGCGCCTTGTTTCCCGGTGTCTGCGTGAAAGCCTAGATTCTGGGATCTGTGCTCCTGGAAGAGAGGACAAATGCACTAAGAGAGGACAAATGCACTAGAACATCCCGCCCCACCATTTTCAAGGACTAGAGATGTGAGGACCAACCGTTGAGAGGTTCAACTTTGGATCCACCATCCTGTATACCCAGCTCCCTTAGAACCAACTCCCTGCTGAGCAAATGTCAATAACGCTGCCATCCTGAAGCAAAATGAAAAAGACTCATATTAATTAGGTCGACAAGACTGCTTATATTGCATATGCTACTACATTTAGGTATGCGACGATAACTCTGCATTCTCCCCACAGCAGCATGCTCCTGACACGGGAGAGCTTGGGCTTCATTTGTCTTCCTAAATATAAATGGCCACTATCTGTAGCACTTAGGAGAGGTTAGCTGGCTTCAAATAAATAGCATCTTAACTGCTGCCCTGATAATGGTGAGCTCTGGGGTACATCTCCACTTCTAACACTATCAGGGTCCTATAAGGATGGAGTGGAGGCGATCCATTTGGAAAGCCATCTTTAATGCACATGTGTGTGGCCAGAGTCTGTTGCACCATTCACGCCTTCTCAGCGTTTCTGCCTGGGCTCTGACTGCCCTCGGTAATGCCTTCCTGGGTGGAACCTACAGAATAGGACAATTGGCATGCTGTCCCTTTAAGAATGAAATGCTTGTTTCCTTGCAGTAAGAAAAGTAAATCACGCTATAGTGAGTTGAGCTTTGAAAAAAGCATCCATCCATTAAAGTTCATGGATCCGCGTTTTCAGGTTGTCCCTCCCCTGGCTGTGTCTCAAGTTACAGCCTTGTACAACCCAAGTCTAAATAATATTCACCATGATAAATGACACCATAACTCCGATATCCACAATCAATCTTTGCTTTAAAGATACATCCATCTTCAATAATGTTGATGGGGATTCTGTAAAATGGGGAACGTGACTGTCTTCCAGACCTCCTAACGGCGGGGGAAGGAAGGCCTGAGTGATGGCTGTCAGCCCACATCTGGCTGCAAAAATAAATTAGCCTTATGCAGACAAATGAAAGGGCTAGCTCCGCCTAGGAAACAGCCACTCCTGAGCAATGGCTAATTTATAGGACTTCTTTCTGGAAAGTTCCTGGCGAAGGCAACAGTCTCCTTCAGTATCTCTTTAAATGGTATCTGATGCTGTAAATAACTTCAGTGTGGTAGGGACTGTACGAAGTACAAAGGGGCGGGGATGAGAGAAACAATAACTTTTCTCACATTCTCACACATGATTACAATGCAAAACTCTACTCTTCAAGGGAAAAAAAAATTTTATTTTAGCCAAATGCTTTTATAGTTTAACACCATGCTCTCCTCTGGCTGATTATTTTTTCCTTTGCACTTTTTGGTGGTTTTCTAGCGGTTTGGAAACTCACATAAAAAGTAAACAATCTGGGGGCAAAAATGGCCCTTTCTCTTCCTCCTCCAAAATATCCTTTTTTAGCCACTTTGAGACTCGAACCTCATCACTGTCTTTATGAAGGCGGGAATGGGGTTACAAATTCTAGGCAACAGAGAAAAAGAAGAAACATCTATCGGGTTTAGTAGGTGGTTTCAAAAATAGCCTGGAGTAAAACACTTATTAGGCAGACTCTAAAAAAAAAAACAGAAGACCAAACTTCTGCCGCAGGAGTGGGGGACCTATGAATTTGGATACCAGGGAAACGCTTTGCTGCTGGTTCTTTATGCCTCTGACCTTGTCTCACTGAGTATTACTCAGGGCTTGAATCCTTCAAGACTGCTA
Source organism: Piliocolobus tephrosceles (assembly GCF_002776525.5). NCBI lineage: Eukaryota > Metazoa > Chordata > Mammalia > Primates > Cercopithecidae > Piliocolobus > Piliocolobus tephrosceles. Next base: position 4,514,680 of record NC_045451.1, read on the forward strand.
GAAAGTGGGGAGATGCCGGGGGACCAGGGTCATGCTTTCTGTGGGGAAAGCCGGGACTCCACGGTGTGTCCCTACAGAGCCGGGGCTTGTGTGTTCCTGGGCTTGGAACCATCACTCCTTTGGGTCTCTGAACCTTCCCAGGCAGGACCTCGGAGCTGTTGCAGCAGGCTGAGGTGGGGAGGGTTAATTCTGTGAAGGTTGAAGGACTTACAGTAATGCTCTGAAGACAGAAACATCACAGGCTTTCCTGGCAAGGGGTTCACAGAGGGTAGGAGGGACTGCAAAATGAACTCTCTCAGGCTTTGTCGGCGGCGTTTCCCAAGGCCCAGCCTGGCCCCTTTGATAAATGACACATGTCATTCTGTCAGGGGCTGACACTGCGGCTGGGAGGGCTGGTGATGCATGGCTCCAGGGAAAAGGAAATCAACTTTTTGGCATCGAGTGTGTCTGTGCCCTGTATGAGGATTTTGTTTCTCCAAAAGTGAAAGATAGACTTAGGATTTAAAAAAAAAAAAAAAGTTGAAAAACAGATTGAACGACAGCTTACACTTAACATAAATTAACTCAGTAATGGCGAAATGTGCTAGCCTGTGATAAATAAAAGCTACATTAGTCAATTATTAATCACACTCTAACTTGTAGCCAGACCCATGACTTAAATCTGGGGCCAGAGCTGCTTTACAAACAGATAAGACAGTGCCTGATAAGCGTCTTCAGAGAGCAATCAAGAAGGAATCAAAGATTTCGTGGGCTCACCAATGGGAATGCATAGAAGGTTCTAGAACCACAGAGCTGGGTGAGTGGGGAGCAAGAAAAGACCAATCCTTTGCAGACACAGACTATCTACCGACTGTGTGAGGAAAATTAAACGTAACGGCTACATCCAGACACTTTTTTCTCCCCAATCAGGACTTATTTGCTTTGAATATGCAAGACACTTGTATACTGCAAACATATGTTTATATTTCATATAATGTTTATATTTGTAAGATGTTGCCTTGAAAATATGTTGCAGTTTTGCCCCCACACCTACTGAGTTGCATCTTTTGAATCTGATGCCGGCTAAGGGGATTTTCCTAGAGATAGTACTAATTTCCAAACTAATTGCTTAGCACAGATTTACAAATTCAGCTTCACATTTTACCAAATTGACATTTGACATCCATGTACACAAAAACGGGGCAAAGTGCAAACCTGCCTCTCCACCAAGTGGTTCTCTTTTGGCTCAGTTCTAAGCAACCCATCCAAAGAAAAATCAACATGGAGAAGCTACTCTCGAAAAATTATGGCTTTGAGGTATCACTATTCTTCATAATAAAGAACATTAAGTAAAACCCACCACCGGAATATAGTCTTCCATTAACTGCTGTCTGCTGTGCTCAGGATGGCGGGTGAGCCCACCAGCACCTCTCCTTGGGGAAACCTTCCCCCTTCAGGCTCAGAATGTGGAGGATGGTCAGCCGTCTCATTGTCAGCCCTACGTGATGACGAGTTTATTTCCACGACAGTGGGGCTCTAATTTCTAGTGCTCAGAAGACCTGCTGAGGCTGTGGGGGACTTCGGATGTTCCAAAGGGCACGCTGAGGTTGTGGGGCAAGCGTACAGAGGTGGGCCAGCTCACAGTCAGAAGAAAGTGGCGTGGACAGGCCATCGTGCTGGCACATGGACAGAAGCGATCACATCTCCAACTCTCCCACAAGCCTCACGTCATGCGCACCTACCGCCGGCCTTACTCGCAAACAGTAGGTGTTCAAGAAATTGCTGAATTCATTCAAAATATTTAATTTTTCTTTAAAAAGCTAGAGGCAAGTTTCCAGCACCATCATCCATGATTGAAGGTGCCCGTGAACCCAGGAGGCATTTCCTAGAGGCCTGTGCATCCACCATGCGCCTCCACACCCAAGGATGCTCCTCGTACAGCTTCCGCGTCTCGCCTGCACTGACATGTCTACATAGGCCTTGACATGAAAACGGCAGGACGGCCCGGAAGTTGTTGATTTCAGCTTATTTCCAATTTTATGAGTAGAAATAAACGCAGATTTTACCAAAAGCAAATTCTCTAAGCACAACCAGCTTTTCTAAAAAAGAAAAAAAAAAAGGACAGCTGTTGCTTCATGACGGCAACTTCCTCCAACTCAGGGGTGCTAAAGATGGGTGCAATGAATCGCATGGTTGTAGAATAGCACGTGTTAGGAATTCTCTAATAATATAAGCCCTTTGTTTACAGAGAAGGAAACTGAGGCTTGAGAAAGAAAACGGAAAAAGAAATTAATGAAAGAACAAAGAGCCAGGCCTCTACCCTACGACCAGTGCCCGCCGCACCCCTCCCCGCCGCCCTGTATCCTGTACTGTGTGCAAGCATTGATTCAAAGTCAACCTTCTGAATTTAAACATGGACAATTAACAGGCAGGTTCCAAATCGAGTCCAAATGTTTAAAATAGCCGATCAAGCCAATGGTTTCTTAGACGGCTATAAATAAAGAGTAGTGCAGGGAGGGGGGATCATACATTAAAATCTGGGCTGATGTTTAAACTTCTCCCTTCCTCCAGCTGAAATATAATTTTTCTTTAGTCCATAAAAAATTCAGATAGTGCGCAGAATGTTTATATATTACCAAGGTCTCTCTTTAAAAGGTTTATACTTTTACTTTATGACCTGTCCTTGATTTGACACTTCCGCTCATCAGAAAGGGATTTATAAAATAATCCTGAAGGTGAGGAACAGACATCTGTCAGGGACTAGCTGGGTTTCACGATGCGAAATTTAAGAAGAGAAAGAAATCCTGTTAAGCTCTCTTTAGTCACCAATAGACATCAAAGGTAATAATTAAAGAAGACAGACGTCATAAAACATAAATTTATGTCTCTTTTAATAATGCACAAGCACCGTAGTGTGTAAAACATCTATTAGGTTGAAAGAACATGAAAGTGTTCCAGTAAGAAAAATCTATGTTTTGTTTTGGGGTATTTTCCCTTCCTTTAAAAAAAAAAAAAGTGAGGATCTTTTTTTTTTTTTTACAAGTTTAAACTGAAGTCTTTCAAAACCTTTGCCATCTGTGGGTACATGAACTATGAATGACCCCGAATGATTTGCACTCTGCTCAGAATCCCTTAGAAAGCACGGGAAAAAGTATCATTAAGAATGACTGATGACTGTCAGTCATGGTTGACCTCATCCAGGCTTTGGTCTCTGCCTCAGTAATAAGCTGGCCTTTATTAGTACCAACACTCCATAAAGGGGGTGTGTTTAGTCACAGGATAGTGGCCTTCTAATGCCCATTGCTTCTCTCTGGAAGATTGATTAGTGCTCATTTTTACTGCCTTCCCAGCACATGCGGGGCCAGGGCTGCAGAGAATCAGGCCTGCAAACTACAAACTCGAGTGAGGAGGTGGGAAAAGGATGCCTAGCAAGAGAGGCGGGGTGCAGAGTGGGGGACAATTTTTTTTTTTAAGAAATCTGTCTTTCAAAAAATCCCCAACCACAAAACCATATGTATATTCGATTCCAGGGCCTGGAGAAGACAGGCCAGGAAAGCAACTGTCTGTCGAAATGGAACTGAAGGAGCCACTTATGTGTTAACTTGTCTGAAAAACAGAAGGGGATCCTGGCCTGCAACTCCCTCTCTCTAAAATCAGCAGTTAGGAGCAAATCAATGAGGAGGCTGCCTGCAGAATTAGGCCTCATAACCAGCCTGACATCAAAATACAAAGATGTAATTATTACCCATTAAAACTGAACATGTGTGAAACTAAAAAAATCTTCCCTATACGAGCACATAAAAACCCATCCACCACTTTTGTATTAAACTACTAAATTATTTTTAAGAAGCAATTGCTATAGAAACAGACAAACGAATTTATATATATATAATTTCCATGTATCCCTAAATCCCTTGTACCGCCTCCACTCTCGTTGAGATAACTGAGTGCCGTGAATTCCCAACAGGAAGAACTGAGGAATAAATGTATTATTATCTTCATCATCACCCTCACACCCATCATGAGATATCGAGTGCCGCAGTGCTGGGGGGAGCGGGAGGTGCACCGCAGAATACTCCGAGCAGGTGCTCTGCAGAACAAATGAAGGAAATGATCCCATGTGGATCTCCTCCATTCCAAATATGTCCATAAACAAATTTAGCTCACAGGGTGATTAATTTGCAGAGACCCTTTGGGAATAGGCCAGACTCTCAGTAGTCTAATGCCTTCAGCCAGTTACTCCCAGAAATTTAGCCAAACACCATAACAAGATCCTACTTTCAGAAAATTGCTTGAGAACCTTGGGATTAGGTTACCATGTATACGGGCACCTACTGGATTCGAAAGTGTCTCCACAAAAAATAGGGGAGTGGAGGGGGCAGTCTTTGAGAACCGGGTTTAAACATGGTCTGCCTGGAGCAAATAGTTATCATCTCATTTTGGATAATTCACAGTAAGCCAGAGAGAAGGACAGAAAGCCCCTCCCGTGATCTCAGGACAGGGTGGCTGCCACCAGCATTGAACCTGAGCTCCCGGGGCCCCCAAGCCCTGGACCATCCCTCGACCCCATTCCACCAGCTTCTCGGAGCTCTGCGTAGAGAGGGGAGGAGGAGTTGAGAAGAGAAAGGAGACAACCATCTTTTGTGACCATCGCAGTTTTAAGTTAGTTCTCCTTGAGAGCTTTTGAGACACTAATTTTTCCAGTATTGAAAAGTGAGGAGAAAAGACAAGTTACAAACTCCCTCTCCGCACCTACTCTCCACCTGGGTATGAGATCCTTTCTGCTTCCTGTTTCTAAAATAAATTCTCATTACTGATTTTAAATTGACAAATAATACAAGTTCAATACCTGCTTAAAAAAAAAAAAGTCAGGCAACTTTTCTGCTGCAAAAATAAAATGCTGCAAGGTAGCACAAGCCCCCTTTAACACAAGCACACAAGCCACGCCGCTACAAAACACAGACCTTTGTGCGCGGCTTCCTTTTACAACTGCCAGTGTGCTAGTTTCATTAAGATTATTAGTGTTTCATATACAGACAATGCACCAAGCACTAACAATCTGAATCACTTCCTGGCTGACTTAGAATACTTATTAGAATATTTATTTCCCATTACTTTCTAGAGTTATAGCAGTTTCCCTCAATTAAAAAATTTTAACATATATACATATATATTAGTATATATACGTATGTATATATTCTCCAAGTTTGAAGGTAGTTCAAGGAGATTTGTGCACAGCACAGTAACGCTAAGGTGTTGTTTATGGTCATATTATTTGCCCGGATTTGGCTTTTCTTGGTGCCAGTACCTTCCCAGGTAACAATAAAGCAAGGCAGGAGAAAACAGACATGTTTTACTGTTATTTTCATGTAGCTAAGAACCGAAGCAGGGCAGGCTCTTATAGAGTATTACACAGTTTACTGCATTAATAATAGGATGCCCCACTGCTGTGACACATTCTGTACTTGAAATAAATATTAGTCACAATACTTGCGTTTTAAATCCATATATTTTAAAGCCAGCTGTAACAATGACACAGGCACCAGGGATGACTTGCCAATAAGGCATATTAACCACTTTGAAAGGAGCCTTCACTTCAGTTCAGCCTTCATTGGTATGTCGTACCATTTCTTGCTATGAATCTTGCAGCTGGCTTTTAAAAATAGTAAAATGTAATAAATACAGGTTTCTGAAAAGTTCACATTCCCAAGTCAGAATGTACACTGACCTTCGCGGCTGATTTAATTTATTTCATCATATGATCTTGCTGAAGATGCACTTTACTTTTAACTAAAAACTGAGGATTTTTTTATAACCAAATTTTCTAAAACTCGACTCAGCCTGTGCCCATCACTCGCTCCTGTAGATCCACGCCTTCGTGCCTGCTTTCAAGTGGAATTTAGAAGCATGTAAGTACTTGACCTATATTTACCATATACTAGAACACACCTTCTAAAATTGCAGCTAGCAAGTTGAGGCAGAAATGCCTATACCTCAAATTTGGAAGTGCACATCGGATTCAGTATGTAGATGGCTAACGCGGGCTCTGCTGGGAGGCAGAGCCTGGGAGCAGCCTGCGCCCAGGAGCTTGGAGGGATTCTACTTGGCTATTTTCCTGCAGAATGCGCCACGATCACAGGAGTGAGGAAATCCTGCCTTATATTTTGCAGAGAAAATAAAAATGGTAAAAATCTACAATAATGTAACTGATTCTTGACTTTTCCCCTTTAAAAACAAAAGACAAATCTTTGTTCATGTTGGCACAGAATTTCAGAAAGACACAATGGACATAGAAAGAAAAAAATGTCTATCATCTAAGAAAACTGCTTACTGCTGCAGCAGTGTGGTGGATGAACAACAAAAGCAAATCCAGGAACGAGAGCCTGGAAAACATGAAAAGGTTAAACAAGCGGCTCAGCGAATAGGCCTTCCTAGGAAATTTGAAGTGAAAAGAACATCACACTTGTGATTCCACCTTAATGTTTTAGTTTTATTTTACTGGAAAACAATGGAATCCATAAACAGTTTAACACTAATTAAAATAGAAA
>NC_045451.1:4530523-4567437 GCF_002776525.5 Piliocolobus tephrosceles
AGGCCAAAATAAATAAAATGGCTTAGTTCGTGCAACTTGCATGGGACAGACCGTGGACAGAAGGCACGGGCAAGGGTTCCGGGGACAGGAAGCCACCAGCCTGGGGCGCGGGAGGCACTGGAGTTTTCCCCGCCCCGCGGTTGGTGCGGGTGCGCGTGCGGCGGCGGCGGCAGGGGCTCCCCGCCCAGCCCGGGGCCCCCGGTCGTGCCCCGCCGCCCGGGCCGCGCTCGGGGTTGATTCGTACCACCTTGCAAGGAAGTGAACGCTTCGCACGGGAAGGGGAGGCGCCTGCGCCGGCCGCCGCGCCGCTCCGGGGACGCCCGGGGTTGCCGCCGGCTCGGGGCCGCGGACGACCGTGGGACGCGCGAGTTCCCCGTCCCCCCTTGCCCGCCGCCCCCCCGCCCCTTGCCCAAGAGGAGTCAAATCCGGCTTTTAGAGCCCAAGGAGGGTGGGGATATCCGGTGCCTCTCCCGCGCCAGGAGGAAGGGGGAGGGCGGAGAGGATCCTTGGCCAGTCTGCGCCGAGCAGATTCAAACCAAAACAAAAAGATTAAAGGAGCAGCGGCCGGGGCGACAGCGGTCCCCAGGCCGGGACACCCGGGGTGGTGCGCCGGGGTTTGCGGGGGCTGCGCCGGCGCCGGGGAGGCGGGGGGAGCGGGAGCGGGCGACGCGGGGAAGAGGGGGGAGCCGAGGGGAGGGCGCCGGCCGGAGGAGGGGCGGACCCGCCCGCCCTAGCCGAGCAGAGCACAGCGAGCCGAGTGGCCCGGGCGGGGCCCGACCCCGGCCAGCGTCGGCGCAGAGAGCGGATGGAGGCGCGGGCCATGCTGCGGCTGGCGTCCTCCGGGGCCCGGGCCATCGTGGACATGTCGTACGCCCGCCACTTCCTGGACTTCCAGGGCTCCGCCATTCCCCGAACCATGCAGAAGCTGGTGGTGACCCGGCTGAGCCCCAACTTCCGCGAGGCCGTCACCCTGAGCCGGGACTGCCCGGTGCCTCTCCCTGGGGACGGAGACCTCCTCGTCCGGAACCGGTGAGCCCGGCGCCCTCCCGCCCCACGACCCGGTCCTCGCCCCCGGCTCGCGCAGCGCCGCTCCCGCCGTCCCCAGCCCGCCCGCGTGCCCACACTCCGGCGCGCGCTCGGGCGCACAGCCTGACTTTGCGAGATCCCGGGAAGTTGAACCCGCCGCCATCTGGCGAAGGAGAATGTGATGTGACTGTTGCTGGTGTGAATATCCGATGCCACCGAACGTCCTCATAAATGAGGGTTATTTTAATTTGGGATTCCCCTCCCCTCCTCCAGCCCTCCCTCCTCCCCCTCCCGCTCCCGAAATAAAACCGACGGGACCCAGAAGGGGAGGCTCCCCGCCGGCACCCACAGTTCCTGCGTTGACATAATCTTTAGGGTGGAGCGGGAGCAGCCTGGACGCAAACTGCGACGTTTAGGTAAACGTGCTTTGGAGGAAGGAGGCTGGGACCCGGCTGGGTTTCCCTGTTCCCTCCAGGTTGGCAGCCACCTCGCAGTGGCGGAGCCTGTTGTTGGGTGTGTGGGTGTGCACCTCGCCGGTGTTGTCTGAGTGTTGTCAGTGCAGCGTGACTGTTGTCTGTCCCCTGAGTGTAACGACCCTCGCGTGGCGGGTGTCCTGGGCAGCTGGGCCAGGGTCGGGGTGGGGGCATGGCTGCCTTTGCTGGCACGTTTTGCAGACATTCAGGTGACACCGGGTTGTTGCGAGACCTTCTGGCTCTTCCACCCGCCACGCTCCCCACCGTAGTGTGTTTCCGCCTCACTCATCTTTAGTAACTGGCGAAGCAACAGGGAGGAAGCGGATCTCACCCTGTATCGGAGCCATGCCCGCTTGGGTCTCTGCTCCGTGGGTCCCTGGCTGCCCGACTTGGCTGGCAAGGCGCTCCTCTCTGCCCTCTGCAGAGGCCTGCAAAGTCCCATCGAAATGGTTACAGTGCTGCATGTTTCAAGTTGAATAATATCGAAGGGGAGGAGTAAGTTCTGACTGTAACTTTGTTGTAAATTCTGTGCTAGAAAGTACCGCAAAGTCCCATGCACGGACTGAAGGACAAAATGTACCCTTCCTAAGTAGCTTGGTGTAGCATTTAATCTGTCCATTTTCGAGATTCCTATTAGCCTTCCTAACAAGACTGTAGTATGGAAGAATGCTGATCAGGGTATAAAACTTTTGGAAACCTTTCGCGAAGAATGATTTGAACCATGGGTGGCATTGTGTGGAGGCGGGGGTGGGGGACTGGTCTGGAATGGCTTAAAGGGGAGTGTGGAGGGATCCTTGAAAATGTTTGCATTGGCTGTGGACACAGCAGAGGATTGATTCATTATGGGATGAAATGCCAGTGATGTTGAGAGCGTGCACACAGCCCAGCTAAAAAGAAGGGCTTGCGTGTGTTTTCACGGGGAGCACACAAAATGCACGAATGATTTGCTGGAAGTTGAAATGACACCAGACTGAAAAGATTTCCCAACAAACTTTGACGGGCAAGAAATTCCACACAGGGTTTTTCCCTTTTTCTCCCTCTGATAAAGTATATTCTTGACTGCAAACACTAGTATAAACACACACACAAGTTTGTGAATAAAATTCCTTTTGGAAATAGTGTGATATGGGGAGGAGGCGACTGAGCGAGGAGGGGCAGGGGGAAGGTGGGACGTTAGAGAACTATAAGCCACAGCCTGGTGGGACCACCCGCCTTCGGTGGAGAGGTGGAGAGGGGGAGAGGGCTCCTGCCGGGCTGCACTGGGTCTCCTGGGCCTCTCTACCTGCGGTGTTAATCAGCTCTGTGGGGTTTTTTCCTCCTGTGATTCCTCTTCCTTCAGGCTTACTTCTGCCCCGGGACCCCTCCCTTTCCCCTTCCCCAAAGGGCTAGTTCTTCCCTGGGGAGAGGGGCAGAGCCAGGGTGCCTAGGCACTGCCTGTGCTGGATCACCAGGGTTGGTCCCGGGGCGGGAGACAGGTGGATCCCTGAATTCTGTGGTCAGAGCGCGGGAGTGCAGACTCCCATGTTTGGAGCTCCTCAGTGTGTTCAACTTTACAATCCATGCCTCTTTTTTTCCCTGCACACATGCCAAGAATCCCTTTAATATAAATAGTATCTCCATATGAACAACCTGACCTCTAGTTTCTTCCTCGAATCCTTAACGGAAAAGAATGGGGCCAGTTTTCTTTTGAGTTGGGAGGGGACGGAATCTTTGCCTCCCCCTTTCCCTACTCTGTTGGAAAATCTGCTCCCACCACCACGTTGTAGGAGGATCCTGTATTCTTGCAAACAGTGTCAGTGGATGTAACATTTTACTGAATTTTTTAAGAATAGAGGCTTAATAATTCACTGCATGTTAGTTCATTTTAATCCTAGACCAAATCTCCCCTAAGCAATGTTAATTGCTTTAAATTTTATGCAAGTGCTTCTCATTTTTATCATCATAAAATCCGCTCTAGAATGAATTGAGTAAGCTTAAATGCACTTGTTTGGAAAGATGTCTGGAGGTTTTAATTGTACTCTTTTTTTTTTTTTATTTCAGTGAACCATTTGCACATTTCATTGCATCTTAGCAGAAAATACAAATTCTTCATTCACAGGGAGGGATGTGCTTGTAAGCTAGACATTGATTTAGGATAATAAAGTTTACTATTTAGAAAAGATGTAAGAAGGGGTGTATAAAATCCCTATAGAATGTATAATTGATGGTCCTTTATCCAGTTCTTACCTTACTGTTTTATGTATCCGAGAACAACTTCCCATCTACCCCTCTACGCTCAGTCTTCAGAAAAGAAAAAGAAAGAGACGCCCCCAGGTTAAGTCAGTTTATGTACTATTTTTAGCTTTTTTCGTAAGAAGGTGACAGATTATTTCGTTTCCAAATATTTCTAACGATTTTCTGCTCAAGTGTAAGATAATGGAGCAAAGAGTTTGTAGGAATGGCTAAGGGAAGGTGGGGGATGGGGAAGGCGTTTTTGATAAACGGTTTGTTGCTTACGGGAGGGGAACAGTATTTTCTGCTGACTCTTCAGGCCGAGATTCCCACCCCCACACACTTTTTTTTTCTTGTCTTTCTTTTCCTTCTTCGTTTCTTTCTCTTTTTTCCTTTCTTTTCCTTTTGTTTGTTTGTTTTTTTTTTTCTTAAGGCAGGTCTGGTTTGGGCGACTTTGTTTTGTCTCCCAGTATTGAAGGCTTTTACTCTGGACTTGAATCCTCGCCTTTGGTTTTTGTTCAGAGGAAAGCGTTCCCCTCCCCTCCGCAGGATCGCTCTGTTTCTCAGTAAACAAGACGAGGGAGTTTAGTACTTTTTAGTACAGATAAGCTGGTGATTCTAGAAGGGTATAGATTTGGAGAATGCCTGCGCCGGTCCTATTCTTTTTTCCTGGGGTTCCTGGATTTTAGTCTCAAGTGGGTCCTCCCGTCGGATTACTGGAATCCTGCACTCATTGCATGCACATATTTTTAATTAAAGGGGGTTACAGGGAGGGTCTCCAAATGCTCGCATCCTTCCCAGCGTGTCTTTCTTGTTTTCTGTGGCTCCCTGGCCCTTCCGCCCCTGCTCCGCATCCCAAGCCCCCCGTTCGCTTTGCGCCGGCTGCGCTTGAACTTGTTTCTGGTGGAGCAGAAGGCGCGAGCTGCGGACGCTCACGCAGAGGTAAGGACTCAGGCGGGTCCCGGGCTGTGGAGGGTCCCCAACAGCCGCGGGGGCGAAGCCGTGTCAAAAAGGGGATCCCGGTGGAGGTGGGGTCAGCGAACCGGGGGCAGGGAGACCAGGGAGAGAGCGCGGTGCCAGGAGCCAACCGAGCCACCGCGGGCGCTTGCCGTCAGCCAGCCTAAGCCTCCTTCACCGACGACGCAGACAATTTAGAAGACGGCAGGGCGGGAGAGCGAGGGTGAGAAATGGGGGTGCCTGCGAGGCCAAGGTCATGGTCAAGCCGCCGGCGGGCCCTGTCTGGCGGCCACTGCGCTCCGGCGCGCTACATGTGCGGGACTCGGAGAGAACTTGTCCACCCGGGCAGAGCTGCGCGGCCAGCGCTGGGACGAAGGGCACGGACTGGCCACGCCTGCCGGAGGCCGCCGCCTGGCCGGGAGAGGCCGAGGTCATGGTCGCAGGCCCGAGGAGCCTCCGCTCTACCGCGGCGCCCGGCCTGCGCGGTCCCGGCCCGCCCTGGAGTTGGGGTCAGTGATCCCCCTCTCCGTGGTGGCGGTGGGGAGGCCGCAGGACTGCAGGGCTGGAGCTGAGGACTGCGGCGGCAGGCACTTCTGAGGGAGAGGGAGTTGGACGGACGGAGCCTGGACGGGCACACGGGCCCCGCTCGTCTGCTGCCACCTCTCCAGCGCTTGCCCTTGCGAATAACTACGATGTTTGGTGTGGTTTTTCAAGCAAAGCCCCCTGGCAAACTCAAGCAGCCGCTGGCTGGCTGCAGCCACCCCAGCTCCCAGCAGAGCCCCACTCCCCCCTCCCAAACTTGGCCTCTGCTGACCGGGTCCAGCGCGTGTGCGCGCTCCCCAGGCTGCTCCGGTGTGCGTCCTGCTGCATCTCTCCACCTCTTCCCAGGAAGTGGCAAACCACAGCCTGGGGCGGGGAGAGGGGGAGTTGCATTCTCCTCCTGCAGAGCCCCCAGGGCGTGCCCATTCCGAGGTGGGGAGGACTCCGAGGGCTGCCGTCGCAGAGGGGCTGGCCGCCCGGGCGTCCCTCCGAGCCCAAGGCGAGGTCTCCCTGCAGAGGAGCGGCCACTGCCTTTGGGACTGCGGAGACACCAGGGGGACAAGCCAAGCCGGGAGGGATGAAGGGCGTGGGATGGGTTAATCATGGGCAAAGGATGGCAGAACAACTGGCAGTGGGACGGTTCCTGTCCCCCCACCTCCAGAGCAAACCCTGCCGTCACTTCCACCCCCACGGGCACCTTTCCTGGAGTTTGCTTTACAGCCTAAGGCAGAGGCACGGAGACGGCTCCAGCTGGCTCTGCCCTGGGCTGCTGCTGTGAAGTCCAGAAGCAAGCTCCTGGGAAGTGGGCCCTTTTTAAACGCCAGGCCTTGAAAATTATGTAAATTTAAAGGAAAGATGGCAGGTTCTTTTTCCCTTCTCTAAAAATAGAATGTAGGAAAAAAAAAAAAAAAAAACATAGGCATCTTGATATTAAATGCCAAATGAGAAACCAGCAAAACTCATCTTCCCCTCTTCTCGTGATTGTGTATCTTCTATGGGTATGGAATTGTGTAGGGTGTTATTGAGGCTGTGTGGTGTGCTAGCGTCTGAATGCAGCTTGACATCACAGAAAGCAGTTGTTCCCCGTGTTCTTATTTCTGCAATATACAGAGACTTTTCTGTCCTGTAGATACACGGGGGATGATCATAAGTGAGCATTTATAAGCGCAGAGTATTATCTATATCACAGTGAAAGTGTATTGCATACAGGGCAGTTTTGGTTTATTAAGTTAAAAGTGAATTCCTTTAAAATGACCTACTTAACAGCTTTCCTCCTGCCACTAGTTACTATTACCTTTTCATTCTATTACAGGTGGAAATGACATTTTTAGGGTCTTCCGTTATGTGTCTAAGCCACCTCCTGACATTCTTAGTAGATGGCTTTTTTCCTCCTATGTATCAGGATATTTTTGTTATGAGGTACACTGAGATGAAAAAAGCTGGGAAAAATACTGGCCTCGCAATTAAATTGACTCTGGACACCAAACTGAAAATAATCATCTGGTATTAATCAAGTTATGTCTCTGCTTCTTGTTGAGGAAAAATATAGTGACGATTTGCTTTCCTTTTCATCTGAAAAGGACTGTGAAATGTTGAATGTTTCATAAAAATCGCTCTACCCAATTTTTGTTCAATTAATCAAAATGCGTATTTTCACACTGGATGTAGTTACATCAGAAAGAAAATTTGCGACAGCCACTCTAACAGTGCTTCAAACAACCCCTGCAGGAACATGTAGCAACCAGTGACCTTGTACATTCCATCAATCTTTAATAATATCATTGTCATTACTATTATTATCTTAAGTGTTAAATTGTTGCCAGAATCAATACAAGTCTACTTCTTTGAATATATTTTATCCCAGTATTGTTTTTAACATCTTTGTTAAGAGGCCAATTAATTTCCAACTCACAGCTCCAGTGAAGTTTATATATAATGAGAACTTCCTGACTCTTTTTCTTTTCTTTTTTTTTTTTTCTTATTTCTACTTTTGAAAGAAAACAGAAATAAATGGCATGTGAAACAAACAACTTGCCATTTAAAATGATACGAAATTATTTCTAAACTGATGACAGGATAAAATATGCCAAAAACTGAGTACAAAGCATGTTGAACTAATGCTTGTGTAATTTCTTTTTTTATCTGGGCAGCAGGACTAATTTTCTCAAATTCGATCAGATTGTATAGCTTAGCAACCCCTCCACAGTAGCCAGAACTAGAGGAATTTCTCTAAGCAGAATCTAAATGCCTAACAAAAAACCCATCGTAATATATTTGTTTGTTTGTTTTCTTTTAGATTTGTTGGTGTTAACGCATCTGACATCAACTATTCAGCAGGCCGCTATGACCCCTCAGTTAAGCCTCCCTTTGACATAGGTTTCGAAGGCATTGGGGAGGTGGTGGCCCTAGGCCTCTCTGCTAGTGCCAGATACACAGTTGGCCAAGCTGTGGCTTACATGGCACCTGGTTCTTTTGCTGAGTACACAGTTGTGCCTGCCAACATTGCAACTCCAGTGCCCTCAGTGAAACCCGAGTATCTTACCCTGCTGGTAAGTGGCACCACCGCATACATCAGCCTGAAAGAGCTCGGAGAACTGTCGGAAGGGAAAAAAGTTTTGGTGACAGCAGCAGCTGGGGGAACGGGCCAGTTTGCCGTGCAGCTTTCAAAGAAGGCAAAGTGCCATGTAATTGGAACCTGCTCTTCTGATGAAAAGTCTGCTTTTCTGAAATCTGTTGGCTGTGATCGTCCTATCAACTATAAAACTGAACCCGCAGGTACCGTCCTTAAGCAGGAGTACCCTGAAGGCGTCGATGTGGTCTATGAATCTGTTGGGGGAGCCATGTTTGACTTGGCTGTAGACGCCCTGGCTACCAAAGGGCGCTTGATAGTAATAGGGTTCGTCTCTGGCTACCAAACTCCTACTGGCCTTTCGCCTGTGAAAGCAGGAACATTGCCAGCCAAACTGCTCAAGAAATCTGCCAGCGTGCAGGGCTTCTTCCTGAACCATTACCTCTCTAAGTATCAAGCAGCCATGGGGCACTTGCTTGAGATGTGTGTGAGTGGAGACCTGGTTTGTGAGGTGGACCTTGGAGATCTGTCTCCAGAGGGCAGGTTTACTGGCCTGGAGTCCATATTCCGTGCTGTCAATTATATGTACATGGGAAAAAACACTGGAAAAATTGTAGTTGAATTACCTCACTCTGTCAACAGTAAGCTGTAAAAACAGAACAATGACATAAATCAAGGGAGAAAGAAAATGGGCACTTTATGTCTCAGAATTACTCAAATCAATTTATTTTTAGTTGGTAATGGATATAATATTTCTTAAAACAAAAGTAAGGTGTTAATGAATGGGTCTCTTCTTCTTCTCCCCCTTCTCCTCCTCCTCTTCCCTTGGGGGGAAAAAAAGTGCTAATAAAACTTCCCTCCATGGCTAAGAGGGAAAACGCTTATATTCAATTCTTTAGTCATGGATGGTCTCGTTCCAGATTTTGTTGTTCCAGGGAACTAAATTCATTCCTGATGCCACATCTGATCGAGTCAGTACGTCTTCAGCTTGATCAGATTTTAAAATCAGTTTTGAAAGTGGTTCCCGAAAGGATCTTTGCTTTGGGAGAATTTGGTCTTATGCTAATAAGCAGTTCATGAGTGAGAAGGGTAGCAAAAGCCAGCCATGTATTTTCAGAATCTGTATCCTCAGGAAATGCTCCTTTTTTTCCCTATAAATCACTAACCAACTATCTAAATGGACATGTGGGGAATTTCCTCCCAAATTTGATTTTGTTATTAGAAAAATGATTCTGTGAACACAGATGTGTTTTGAAGAAGTAGCACGTAATGGCTTTTATCTACCATCACCCTGGTAAGGCACATGTGAAATGGAAATGTTCTCTTCCCTCTGAAGCAGCAAATTAATGTTGAAAACTTACATAGACAGAAAGTAGGTTTTGGAAAGGGAAATCACAGAGATTAGGGGCACTTGAAATTAATATAGGCACAGGAAAGAGAAAAGTATGCGCTCCCTTCACAGTGAGGGTTCGCCATAAAACACGGGCCCCAGGAGGGAACCGCTGTCTAGGCACACCGCAAGGCCTTAATAACAGTGTGCTGCAATGCCCGAGGTACAGCACGTCCCATCGCCCTGTGCCCTGTAGGGACCTCAGTCATCTCAAGGAAGAATACATTTGCTTTTCCTTAGAGGCTTTCAAACCAGAAGCTATATGTTACCTCTGATTCTGGGAACAGAACAGCAGCCACTCATTCTGCATTCCTGTTTCCCTCTCCGTGTTCTGGTGGAATGAGATGCTCCTTAGCACTACAGCCTGATGTCCCACATTCACCCACTGACCACACAGGAAAAGCAGCAAAACCTGCACCCTCTCTTCTGAATCACGCCTGTGGCTCATCGGCTTCCCTCTTAACCTTTAGTGCCCTGAAGACTGCTGCCGCTGTCACCATTGCGCTGAAACCCCACGGTGCCCTTCTAATTGAAGGTGAAGCCCACCAGATTATTTTTCAAAGTCTTAGGTTTCGGTGTATCTAACCTGCTCAATAAATATGGACGCAGTTAAAGATGCTCTAGGAAAGTTGGGGACCGTATTTAATTTTTCTTTCCTTCCATCTCAGGAGCGAGGAAATCCTACTGCTGAATAGCTGTTAGTATGTATTTTACAAGATTTACTCATTTTCAGGTACCTAATGTAGCTGCTAGCATGCATGCACAACAATACAATTTATATGGTAAATGGAACCAAATAATGGCTTCACTGAATGTTATGGCTGCACTGAAGGGAAATGTCACGGTAAATAGCTGCCAAATTATGGATCATGCCGAAGTGTCACAACTGCACTAAAGACAAATAGCACTAGAGGCTATTGCCACTGTGACGCTTTTGAGTTATGAAGAAGGGTAGCGGCCTGATGCGAGGCTCTTTGTGTCCTCATTATAGCAAAGGGTTACTGGCGCAGAGGACTAGGAAAGCCTGTCCAGTGTGGTGCTTAGTTATTCATCCGTCCCTTTCAGACCTAACAGCCACAGCAACACGGAAAGAGACTTTGCCTTGCTTTTACATTCACAAACAAACAAAGGAGGGGGGGAGCAGGTTTTATGAATGTAACTGTGCACAGGAAATGACTGGTAATGGAAAAATGTTGTAATAAAATAATCTAATCAAAGAATATTATTAAATTTAACATAGTCTATGTCCAAAAGGCTTAGTTGCCTCTTATGCAGATAGATGTGTGAAATCTAAGCAATAATGTACTTTCTCCCTTTGTAAAGACTTGGGGACTAAGGGCATGACCAATTAAATTGCTTCTTCGAAACTGAAGTGAGTCCCGGTTTCTTTCATTTTAATGGGAGGGTAATAAAGATGAAAGACCAACATTTTAACTGATGGATCCCTTAAGCTACAGAATAGAAATTTATTATGTTTTGAGGGAATATACTAAATTCAGCTATGTAAAAATAAAATTCAAACACCCAGGATTAAAATAAAGTATAATCTGAAAACCTCATGTTCTCCCTTTCCACAAACTAAGAAAGTGCACGGCATGCTGTTTTCACTTATTCTTAGAAAACAAGCATGAAAGATTCCGCCCGTTCAGATAATGCCAAAAATATGTTTAAACTTTTTTTTTATTCTTTTGAAAAATGATTTGTAAATTGAGGGTCATAGTTCAGCATCAGTTTCATCTTCTGGGATTATTGTTCAAGACCAGCCTCTAATGGGAGGTGAAATGGTACGATGGTCTCAACACCTTTCTTGTGAACTGTAATACATATCACAAAAAGTACATCCATAATTCAGGGCAATTGTCAGTCTTTGTTTTAGAGAAGGGGCCGGGGTGGAACAATCCCAATGGGTAAATTATTTCTCAGTGTGGACTACTCTGCATGTCAGGCTTAAGGTCACCAGCCGGGCAGGGTAGAAGGAGCTTGCCTCTGGGAAACTGAGGAGTCCCAGTGATCTGTTACCATTTGGTTATGACTTCTAAAGAGCCAGATGCTATTCGTTCAAACCTGTTTTGCAGGCAGAAAATACCAGCAGTGTCATTTAGGGGTTCCTTTGATGATGACTACTGCTGTTAACTGACTTCATTAAAAAAAAAGATTTCAAGGAATAGTTTGCAAAGAAATGAAGGAAGTTTTGCATCATCTATTCTATAAATTGTCATTATATGATTTCATCTGGATGAAGTACCTCAGGAGTAGGATAGAGTCTCTGTAAATGGTCATTAGTATTACATTCTGTGTTTATCTAATGAAAGTGCAGTGACAAGTAGCTGCTTCTTATTAAAATGAAAATCCTGCGTTATGTACTTGTGGAACATTTCAGCTAATGAGGATGTAATGTCCTCAGTACAACACAGACCTTCTTTTTGTGTTCACCACCACAAGATGCTGGAAACTTGACAAATGATATCATTTAAGACACATGCCTGCCTTAGGGACCTGGTTTTTGGCTTCCTGTTTCTGGCTTTTATTTGGGTAACATTTATAATGGCCACCCTACTTGTACCTGGGTAATGTTTTAACCCCTTCCCCGGAGTTCTCAGTTAGCATGAATTTACTACAGTCAGGGTTTCCTTTAAATTGGGGTGGGGGTGCTAAGCGCTGAAAATATTTTTCTTAATTACTTTACCATGTGGACATATGGGATAAATACTGTATTTCAGATTTCTGTAAAAAGAGATGAGTAATGCACAGCTTTCAGAGCAAAAACAATGAAAAAAAGACCAGGCACTATCAACTTTGGATAACAATCTCCTAGGTGTTAAACAAGTTTTCGGAATGCAGTCTGGATGCAAAATGGCCTGATTTGATGAATTCATAATTTTCTTCTCTATACTTTCTACTCTCGTTTTATTAAATATTTTATTAGTTAAACAAGAATTATCTATGCAAACTTCATGGACTTTTTTGTCGAAAGTTCGATGTTCAGTAACTAATTTCCTAGTTATGGCCCAGCATTAAACGTTTGTGATCATATTTCAAAAGTCAAAATACAAAACTGGATTATCAGTACGGGTTGGTGTGGTCGCTTTAAACTTTTTCATTTTTTCTATTTTTAAATTTTGTGGGTATCTAGAAGGTGTATATATTTATGGGGTACATGAGATGTCTTGAAACAGGCATGCAATGTGAAATAGCACATCATAGAGAATGGGGTATCTGCCTCCCCAAGCATTTATCCATTGAGTTGCAAACAATCCAGCTCCACTCAGTTATTTTTAAATGTACAGTTATTATTGTTTATAGTCACCCTGTTGTGCTATCAAGTAGTAGGTCTTATTCTATTTTTTTTTCATTTTAAACTTTTGAATTTTATTTTTCCTAGGCTTATAGCATCATGCTATCCCTCTTGTAAAAGGAGGAATGCTTGGCATGAGAACCTTATTGCTGTTACCATGAACCAACTATGGAACATTGGCAAAAAAAAAAAAAAAAAAAAAAAAAAAAAAAAAAAAAAAAAAAAAAAAACAGTTATACAAAACACAACATTTTAATAATATGTGTCAGATCAAGTGATTCTACGTAGTAGTTGATATTCACAGGAAGTCAAAAAAGTACATATTTCAATTATGTCTGCTTGAATCCTGTTTAATTCCTTCCCTAGCTGAGTAGCTAGTGTGACACAGTGGCAAGACTAAAGGGGCCTTGTGGTCCACACTGTCCGCGAGTCTATTCTTGCACGTTATAGACCTGCCCATCGGTGCTAGCTCACTGCATTCCAGGAGGCTTGACTGTCCTCAGGAAGCATGTTGGGGTGCCCTCAAGCCATAGGGTAAGTATGGTGAGCAGAGTTTGGGGAAAACCAATACGTTTTCGTGTATGCTGAGAAGCACTGGGCAGACTTTTTTGTTTGTTAGTTAGTTTGTTTGTTTTTGAGACAGTATCTCGGCTGTCACCCAGGCTGGAGTGCAGTGGTGCAGTCATGGCTCATTACAACCTCAGCCTCCCTGGTTCAAGCCATCCTCCCACCTCAGTCTCCCGAATAGCTGGGACTACAGGTGCGCATCACCATGCATGGCTAATTTTTTCTTTTTCTTTCTTTCTTTCTTTTTTTTTTTTGTATTTTTTAGTAGAGATGAGGTTTTACCATGTTGCCCAGGCTAGTCTCGAACTCCTGGGCTCAAGCAAATCCTCCCACCTCGGCCTCCCAAAGTGCTGGGATTACAGGCATGAGCCACCATACCTGGCCTAAGTACAGAAATCTGAACATGTGCCTCCACCCCAAGCCAAAATTTCCCTTGAGGAGCACTATCTGATGGTTTCTTTGAAATGATATGAAATTAAAATAATTAAACTATCCTGCACAGAGGTGGTAGCATCTAATGTGAAAGATGGATTTATGCTTAGAGCTCAGAAAAATCCTCATAAAATTATGGTGTCTTATCCTTGGCACCTAAAGAACTGAACAGGATCTTAGAATGATCCAGTGGGTGGTTTCTGTGGTTGGTGGGAGATGTTGAAATGTAGGTAAGGAATGGTGTCCTTAGGAGAGGGTTTGCTCTAGATGCTGAAACCCTGGAGGTCCGTGGTTGCCAGCAGAAACCTAGAGCTGGAAGGAGCCTGCACCTGTCTCTGGTTGTCAGCAGAAACCTAGAGCTGGAAGGAGCCTGCACCCGTCTCTGGCCCTTGTGAATGAGAAGACTCAATTTCTATTTTTGTTTTTGTTTTTTTGAGAAAGGGTCTCGCTCTGTCGCCCAGACTGAAGTACAGTAGCATGATCTCGGTTCACTGCAGCCTTGACCTGCTGGGCCCAGGCGATCCTCCCACCTCAGCCTCCTGAGTCAAGTCAAGACTACAGGTGTGCGTTACCATGCCTGACTAATTTTTTTTTTTTTTTTTTTTTTTTTTTTTTTAAGAGACAAGGTCTCCCTTATTGCCCAGACTGGTCTCAAACTCTTGGGCTCAAGTGACTTTCCTGCCTTGGCCATCCAAAGTGCTGGGATTACAAAGTGCAGTGGCATAAGCCACTGCAACCGGTCCCAGTTGCTTTTAAACTGTTAAATTTGGGATTTAAAGAATAATCTAGCTCTACCCATTTTATGAATGAAGAAACTGGGACCCAGAGAGAAAAGGTGCCCTGTCCAAGGTCACGGAGCCCGGACAATGGCCAATTCCCTCCCATCCGCCAATTCCCTCCCATCTGCCAGGTGACTTTTCTGCAGTCCCCTTTACCATCTGCCCGGGTCCTTTGGGATACGGCTGACCAGGGGTTTGCAGAACAACAATTGGCCTTTGTTATAAATCTTTGTGGAGGAGTTGATAAACCCACTAGAAGTATCACGATTCTGACCATGAAAGTGTGTTCAACTCTAATCCAGCACAATTAGGATTCCAGATCATTTGATTCTGTGTTGTCTAAATATCACAGTCTTCTGAAAGTTAAAAACAAACAAGTCAGCCTCAATGGAATTAATGGTTGAATATCCATAATTTAGTTTTAATGCTACAAGGTAGGGCTCCTATCAATGTGTGCTTACAAATCAAATAAAATCAAATAGAGAAAATCGTGTAGAGCATTCATTCTCTAGAAGGATTTCACCTACATGTTTTTGCCTATATAAAGCTGATAGTGTTTGACTATCATAATCTTTGCCTTCATAGCAGAATATCTAGAATTTGAATTTGCTGTTCCGCCCAAAATCAAATCCTGAATCCTGTAGACTCAGCTCCTTGGGGGATGAATTCACTCATTGATGGCAGGAAGTATTTTAAGGTGAAGGGGATATGCGTGGGGAAGACATCAGTGGGTCCACATTTCATGCTCACATGTGGCAAGAACCCTATATTCTGTATAAATGACAGATCATAATTAAGGGTCAGAAAGAAGCCCTTCAAAACCACATGACATTGAACATCCACGTCTTTCCACATCGTTTCTGTCTTCCTTCCCTCGAACTCATGCATAACAAGCGTAAACTTTCAACTTTACATGAACAAATCCCTTCCCAATAGAAACAGCTTCTTTTAACATTGAAAAACCACTTCACAGGAATGGCCACAATGTCAAAGGCAATCACATTCTGTAGAAAACCTCACTTCTCACCGGGGGACTGGTAGCGATCGTGTTCCCTCTGTATGTTGTTGGAATTTACATTTGGAAATTGAATTGTCTCCTTGAGGGTTTTTCCTCAAAGTAACTTGGAGAATTACTTGTGGAATGAGGGCCAGTTGAAGGAGCCCCGGTGTCAAGCCAACTGTAGAGAATGCTCATTCTCTGGCAGCAGGAAAATTAAAATGCCACCATTATCAGTATTGGAGAATATTTGTCCTTTCAACTTGTACTTATACTTTTTGTAACATTTGGAACTTATTTGCGCATTTGACGTATTTGATTGCGATTTTGCTGTCTTCACTTCTCTACTGTTAATTAGGTGGAGACAAATGATTCCCATTAGAGAAGGAAAAATTAAAGCACAGAAAAATGACTTGCCCAAGATCACTTATCGCTGGTTGAGCAGAGCCTGGGTCCATGGATATTTCTCAGACCAAGGCTGTTCTTCACTAGAGAAGGGTGTTTCCTACCCACTAACGTCCATACGAGTCACCTGTTCAGTTAATTGTCCTGATTCAGGAGGTGCAGAGGCCCTTAGAGTCAGCATTTTCCGGGTGATCCCCCCCAACCCATGCTGCTGGTGGCAAGGTCCTGGATTATTACACTGCCTTTGAAGAGATTCCCATCTTGCAAAATGGTGCTTCATCAGGCATTTAAGAGCAATCCAAAGGCAGCCTGGGTGTGAATTGCAAAAACAGGGGCTTGATATAACTATGAAAATGGTTCCTTTTTCTCATCACATTTTCAGCCTCGTTAAAGGAATCCCCCTTCTGAAACTCAGCTGTGACACCTGATTGTATGTCTGATATTCGGAGGGCTCTGGTGGCAGTTGTTTTCATACAGTTCTAAACAGGGCAGGAAGTAAGTCCACAAAGGTATTAGGAGTGGCCTACAATGGGCCCTAGACCTCCAGCTTCACCGCCTTTCAGATCAAGGCAGGGCCGAAAAGGACCTAAACTCCTTGGTGTTTCCCTTACGCTTTTCTAGTCAAATTCTTTGTCAGGCCAGTGTTCTCCCCACTGGTCTGGGCTCACCAATTAAACCTCACTCCTTTAGCTGGAGTGGTCAGTAAAACTCCTAGAAGGCCTTTGTGGGGCCCGCTGTCACTCAGCTTATGTCGTCATTAGCAAGATACTAGACAACTATCCTGATGAAGAGAGGAAATATCCCATTTATATCACCTTTGAATCGGGTCACTTGGAACAAGAGATGTGGCAGCAACACATGTTGCATTTATTTAAAGATTGGCCCATAGAAATTATAGTAATGTAAGAGGCAGTAGCCTTCATAAGGGAAATGTTATAAACTATACAAATGCTTCGTAATGCATCGCTGTAGTCATTGGAATAACACCTGTCTGTCTAGGACAAATGCAAGAAAACATCTTGTTATCAAAAAGGAAGCCAATTGAGCCGTAGATAAAATATAGTTTTAGGAGTTTGCAGATAGCCCCGGATGCCCAGGCAGGGAGCCAGCGTCTGTTCTGGGCTCTCACGTATTGCTCTGCGGAAATCGGGCAGGCCCCCACACCGTGCCCCTGAGCACCTGACCTTCATCCTTCGTTTGGGGTTCCGACTGTGGTCAGCACAGCACATAGTCTCCTGGGAACACGTAGCCAGGCTTGATGTGCTTTTTCTGCATGTGCCACAACCCACAGGAGAGGCCATGGAGCCGAACAGGAGGGTCTGGGGAGATGCCTGTGAGCAGCGGCAGCAGCAGAATAAGCAGCTCTGGCTAGGCACTCGCCGGAGTCCAGCACACACTGGAGCAGAAAGAGGAAGGATTGAAGGCAGCCAGGGATGACCTCAGAAAATTAGGGGCAGCAAGGAAGGTAGGAGCCAGGGTGGGGAGAATGGGAGTAGAAAGCTTTTGGAAGGCCGGGCTGAGCTGGGCTGGGGACAGGAAGCCTGGGCTGAGTTGGGCCGGGGACAGGAAGGCTGGACCTCTTGTGCATGTCAGCTTCTTGGGGCCTTTGTAGACCATACGTGAGATCTGAGGAACCCTGGGGTCTCTGGCTGCCAGGTGGGACCTTTGCTTTGACCAGCAAATCTTAAAAAGATGTGGCTATCATTTAATAATGGGACTGGTGGGTGACAGTGTAGGCAGTGTGTTGCTTGCCTAACTTCAGTGAGTTTATTTTCACCACTTTCTCAGTTCTGTGGAGGCAAATATCTTCTCACTGCTGGGTTCCACGAGCAGTTCATTCAGATCTCATTTCTAACGCCTTCCACGGTGTCTTGTCTCCCTGGAGACTGTGGGCTCCTTGAAGGCAGGACCCATCTCACCTCACTATCCTCTCTGTATTCCCAGGACTTGACTGTGGGGTTGGAGCGTAGTGCCCGCTGATAAGTATTAAATTAAGGTGTGCTTTTCACTTTCATTTTAAAATGGAACAGAAGTCCACACCCAGTGCCTCACAAGTGTATACTATTGTGGGATTTCAGGACAGGCACTGCAGTTTTTTCCAGTTGCAAATGAGACTCTGGAGAGCTGGTGCTGGCTCCTTTCAATCCCACACCACAGCCTCAGGCAAACCATGGGCCCTCACTGCCTGAGGCTGCTCACCTGGAAAACCAGGTAAACCGGTCTGCACACCTGGGAAGGCCAAAGAAGATGGATAGTGCAGGTCTAGGGTGTCCACCCGATGGTGCCACAAATACATATTTTGTTCTTCAGATGAGTTTCAATGTTCTGTTGGCAGCAAACCCATGTGCTTCCTTAGCACTCCCCAGAATAAATCCCTGAGTGCTGGACGTCTTTAAAAGTCTCAGTAGTGCCTAATACTTGGGCATTGGAATTGGAGTCTCTGGACTATTCTGACCCTCACGTGTCAGAGAAAGTTGTATTGGAACTGAAGAGGGTCCCAAGAAGTACCCAATGCATAGTAGGCTACGAATATGTCAACTGAATGATTCAGCGAGTGAACAAAACAATGAATACCAAACCCTTGGAAAGATAAGAAGGACTATCAAAGATAAACTAGACCAACTTTCATCCTTCCACGAAGAGTCTCTGTAGGATTCTGCCCATCACGCTTGGTCCCATCACATGTGAGGACCCCATTCCCAGTGGACAAGGGTGCTGTCTGGGGAGACTCCTTTGGGTGACGGACCTTGTGTCTTGCCTGCATGTACCTACAAGTCAGACTGGCCTGAGCTCAAAGCCCGCTCTTCCATAGATTGTCGCCACAACTTTAGGCAAGATTTTTAACGAACAGGAACCTCAGATTTTTCATTTTCGTTTGTCATCTATGCAGGAGGAATACTGATAACCCTAACCTCTGGATGCCATCCCATAAAGCAGACAGCGCCTGTCCCGATGCCCAGCCCTCAGTCATACGAGCTCCTCTCCCTGCGTTCCCCTTGGAATGAGAGAGGCACAGAGGAGAACTCTGGAAATGGCAGTCAGGGAGGTGTGCACAGGCTCCCCACACCCTGATGCCAGGACAGTAGTTACAGCCCTTATGGTTTTTTGGACTTGGGAGTAGGAAAAATGAGAGGAGATACCACTCGGTGAATAGCAAGATTTTGTAATTCATTATCCCTATGATCCTTATCACCCAAAAGTGGAAGAGACTAGATTTTTTTAAGTGGAATAAAATTAACCTGTGACAGGCCCCCAGCGGATTATTTTTAAATCTAACAGGATGTGTTGGGGTGCAAGCATCAGAAAATCTGGCTGAAACTGGCTTAAGCAACAACAGAGCTCGCGGCACGGGAAGGTCCACAGGTAGAAAGCTTCCCAGCACAGGCGATCATGGACCCAGCTCCATTTCCCAGGCTTTCCCTCAGCCATGCCGTCCTCCGGGCCATCTCAGACTGCTTCATCAGACGGCTGCCTGAGGGAGAGGATCTGCATCTACTCTATCCAGACCCTGCCACACCACCCCTCCCAACACAAGGCTGGGCTAAGCAGATTATACCCATGGCAAGAGGAGCAGATGTCTCTCTGGGGAGGGGCCAATCCCACCTGAACCACGAGAAACCTCTGGGGCTGTTAAGACACAAGACAGAATGGGAAGAGACAGAATGGATGCTGGGAAGGGAAACTGCCCACCGCTCTGTGGAATCGGAGAGTTCCAGGACCACCATGACACGACAGGGCCAGCCCGGCACACCTGTCCCCTCTGGAGCTGAGGTGATGTCCCCGTGAGGTGCCCATGCACATTTGAGCTGGAGTCCCGCAAGACCCCCGAGGGCGGGGACCAAGGGCATCACCGCTGGATCCCCCACACCGAGGGCCACACAGAGCATGCTGGGCATTGAATCAAGGCTGGCCAAGGACCAAACTTCTCCTTATCGCAGGCCCCCTGCTCAACCACTCCCTGCTACATAAGTGCCAAGGTGGAGGGGCCACTGCAGAAGGGGTACGCATGATGAGGGTTTTGTAGGGCACCCCTGGGGTGCTGGTCAAGCTTAGACTCTGCACTCTTTTCTTCAGCAAAGAAGATGATATTATTATTTCACAAATGAAGACACAAGCGAACTGGGGCTCAAGAGAGGCTTCTCTAACGCACCTGATGTGACAATTCCTTATTCCTTCTTCTTTACCTTCCAACCACTCTTGGAGTGGGAGTTCAGGTGCCAGGGAGGACCCTGAACACCAGCCACCAAAGCAGGCCCTGGCTTTTGCCATCTCTTCCGCAGGTCCAGCCAAGTCCCAGGGCTGCGCGGGTGAAGTGGTACAGGGCAGGTCAGCAGCCGGGTGTGCAGCTGTCTTCCCAGCACAAGCTGGGGTGCCTGCCTTCAGCCCCCAACAGTGAATCGCTTGGCGCAACCTTACCCCTGGGATATGAGCCGTGGCAGTTGGCTGCTGCCAGCAGAGCCCTCTTCCCCAGCCTAAAACTGAGCCAGGTGACACCAAATAAATGTCTCTGATGCTGACCATAAGAACCCTTCGTGTACTACACGCCAGTAGTCATTTTACCTTGCAGAGGTTCATTTATTATAGAACATGGAGATTGGTTGAAAGTTTTGTGTGTTTTTTAGTGACAGGGTCTTGCTCTGACCCCCAGGCTGGAATGCAGTGGCATAATCCCAGCTCACTGCAGCCTTGACCTCCAGGACTCAAGGGATCCCCCTGCCTCAGCCTCCTAAGTAGCTTGGACCACAGGCACACACCGCAATGCCGATCTAATTTATTTTTTCTTGGTGGAAACAGGACCTCCCTATGTTGCCCAGGCTGGTCTCAAACTCCTGAGCTCAAGCAGTCCTCCCACCTCGGCTTCCTAAAGTGCCGGTATTACAGGCATGAGCCACCGTGCCTGGCCTGGTTGAAAGTTTTTTGGTTTTTTTTTTTTTTTTTTTTTTTTTTTCTCCAGTCTCATGGTGCTGAATGGTTGAAAGTTTAAAGATAAATTTATAGTTAATCACTTTCCCAAAATGAAGGCTGGCCAATGAAATCACCACTAACCCCTTTTTGATGAAATGACTAATGGCTTGTTTTTAGTCATTTTGGGAGTGAAAGGGAACTTTGTTCCTCACACTATTTCTTTGAGGATGAGGAGTTTTCCACCCTGCCGAATCCACAGTTCCTTGGTTTGTGATAATCATGTTTTCCCCTGTAGTGTCTGCTTTTGCACGCGTCCCCAAGGGGTGAAAGATACTACTTACTTATAACTGTGACAACAGAACCACAGACCTTCCAATCCAAGAGGGACCTTAAAGATAGTATCATCTACCTCCCTTGTGTTGTAGGGGGGAAACTGAGGCCCAAGGAGGAACGGCAGCTGCCCTAGGAGACACCACTTTGCCATTCTCACCCAAGCCTTGGGTGAGTCTCTCCCTGCTATACTCTCCCAGCATAATATAAAGCACTTCCAATTTTTTTAGAAAAGTAATATGCAGCATTCTTTTTCTAGAGCTTTTTATTCTAAGGTCATCCACCCATTCTGTTAATGGCAGAAAATCTGTGATATTTGGTGGAAAATTCTGTCATTTAAAAGCTCATGACTAGGACAGGGATCCACAGAGAGGCTTGCTACTGCCACACATCAGCAAGCAGGTTGTGTTCCACTGAAACACTTCATTCACTTTTCCACTGTGGAGGATGTGATCCCTAAGAACGTGTGACTGGCTATGACACAGCCCTAAACTCAACCAGGATGGGCCATCCCCCAGGCATCACCCTGCAGGAACGTCAGGGATGAGGGACGTCAGCCCCTGATCAGGAGCCAAGGGCTAGAACCAAGTGTGACATCAGAGTTGCTGGTCATGATGAGACAGCCCTCTCATGCCCTCTCACAATGGCAGTCATGGCCCCTTGGGTGTATTTCTTTCTCCTTACCAGGAAAGACCACCCACATGAAAATCATGAAAAATGCTGGTGACTGCATACGGTCCTGGGAATCCGGCTACCCAGAGCCAATGCCAAAGAGCAGGGACGAACGTCTTTCCCTCGGCCTCACCCTATCTGGCTGCTTAGTAAGATCACCAAATGTTGGGGTAGAGAGAAGGAACCTCAGTCAGCAGACTGTGAATGAGAGTCGGACCCCATGACCAGCTAAGGGGCATTGTATTAGTCTGTTCTCACACACCTGAGACTGGGTAATTTACGAAGGAAAGAGGTTTAATTGACTCATAGTTCAGCATGGCTAGAAAGGCCTCAGGAAACTTAGTCATGGCACAAGGAGAAGCAAATACATCCTTCTTCACATGGCAGCAGGAAGGAGAAGGATGAGAGCAAAGTGAAGGGGGAGCCCCTTATGAAACCATCAGTTCTCCTGATAACTCACTCACGGTCGGGAGCACAGTGTGGGGGAAACCACCCCCATGATTGAACTATCCCCACCTGGTCCCACCTTTGACACGTGGGGATTTTTACAATTCAAGATAAGATTTGGGTGGGGACACAGCCAAACCATTCAGGCATCAAGGCGGTGCCTGGAAATGGCCTCCCTTCGCTGGGTGCTGGGATCCCACTCAGGCTGGGATCTCTTTGCAAGAGGGATATTAACGGAAAGCCAGGAAGAGCCTTGAGCTCTGCATTTTCCTGGAGGTGGGAAGGAATGTGAGTGTGGAGGGCTGCGCCTGAGCAGGGCCGTGAGCTGGGGAAGCCTTGAAGCTAAGCTCAAGATCCTCATTTTCTCCAAAAAGAAACAGCAGGTGTAGGAGTCAGGCCTTCTGCAGTTTTAGGCAGGGTCCTGTCAAGATTCCTGGATTTCAGCATGTGTGTGATTTCAGAGGCCCCAGGCCCCAGGAGCACCGCTTGCTCATCTTGTCCAAGCCTTCAAAGGCCATGTTGTTAAAGGTGTCACTCCTCTGCCCATGCAGTGCCAGGTCTGCAAGAACAGGAGCATTAGTGGGAGCACTATGAGGGCATTGACTGAGGTCTGTGGGCAGCCTGCTGGTGTCCTAAGGTATTCAGTTACAACTGCAGGAGACAGGACTCAGGACAGAGGCACTTCCTTTAGGGCACGACTTTTCCTGGAATCAGAGAGTCTTTGGACACAGGTGTCTGCTCGGGGCAGTCCACGGAACCAGGGCCTGGCGGAGCAGGAGCCAGGAGGAGGGGGCAGGCCCAGCTCCCTGGCAATGGGGATGCTCACTTTCGGGCTGACAGGCCCACTCCACACACAGGCTGAGTGGGACAGGGCCCTCTGATATGGATGAGCCTGGCGGCTCTGGCATCTTGTCATTCTAGCTGTGTAAGTCAGCAAGCTTAATTGCTCCCGGTCCTTTCAAGCTGACTTTGCACCAACAATCTCATTATCACACACATTTGGTTCACATTTCCAGGCCCTTCATGCAGCCCGAATACAATGAAGGAAGAGAAAATCTGATGGTAACCAACAACATTGTTTGTTCTCTTCCTCCCCCTCCCCATGTCTTCAGCCCCCTGGAGCCCTGGAAGCTGGGAGACTGCAGAGAGGTGGAACATTGGCCCCTCTGGGCAATGGGGAAGGGAGGGCTGAGGCCTGGTTGAGCTGGAGCCCCTAGTCCTGGGTTCCAGTATGAACAATAGGGAAGTGTCTTGCCACATGACAATACTGCCAGGAGCTTGGGAGAACACCCTCTCCAAGAAACTGGCCTCAGCCATCCATTACAAGTGTCCAAATCTCCTGCCTGTAGGTTCTGAGTCTGCAGGAGGGGCCGGAGGGCCTGGGCAGAATCCTACCTGCACAGACCTCACACTTTAATGGGGAAGGAGCAACGCAGGTGCACAAATAACGAGAGGCTTCGGGAGAAGGAATGGCAGGGTAGAGGAGAGACACTACATTTATTAAGCACCTACTGTGTTCTAGGCCTTGTGCTAAGTGCTTGGTGCATGTTACTTCATCTAATCCTCAGCAGTGTCTTCTAGACTGACACTGTCCAATAGCGATAGTAACTTGAGCCACACATGAGAGCCACATATGGAATTAAAAATTTTCTCATAACCACATTAAAAAGGTGGAATGTATTTTATTTACCCCAATATATCCAAAATACTATCATTCCAACTTGTAATCAATATAGAATCTGGAAGAAGTGCCATTTTTTAAAATCAATAAATCTAACATTTCTGTAGTGTGCCAGGCACTGATCCAACAGCTTTATATAGTAACTTCGTTAATCCTCATAACTAGCCCCTGTGGTAGGATCCATTATTATCACCCCCATTTTACAGACAGGGAAACTGAGGCACAAAGCACTGAAGAGACATGCGGGAGGTTCCAGGGCCAGTAAATAGGACAACTCGGGAGGGACCAGGCAGCTTTACCAGTGGGACACAAAGCTTTCCAAACCTTACACATAGCAGGTACTCGGTAAGAATTCAGAGTGTCGATGACCAGAGAAGTTATCTTCCTCTTCAGTTATTGATCAAATTGAGGTTCGGAGAAGCCAGGTAAATTCCTCAGTGTCACACAGCTGGAAAATGTCCAAGTCCTTAAGCCAGATCTGCCTGACTTGGAAGTTGGGAAGTGCCCCAGCGGGCATTCAGAGGAAGGATTGTTTGCAGCCAGCTCTGTGCAGGGGTGCAGGGGGCATTTGAGCTGAAATTTGCACATATGGAGATGAAGAAACTACGTTGAACTAGGAGAACAGGATCAGCTACTTCCTTCCACTAGCTGAAGGGGGTGAGGCGGGAAGGAGGGCATTGGGGTAGTGGGCCACAGACTCTGGAGGGCTCAAGGTAGAGGGGAACCGTGGTTTGAAGAGAGACGGCAACCACCCACTGCCCTTCGGGGCAAGCCCCTGCTCCCTGCTGGCCAACCTCACCCACCCAGTGCCCACTGTGGGGCAGTGTGTTCTCCAAACCCCCGGGAGAGAGAAGCTTGCCCCCTGGAAGCCAGCCCTCAGGGACCACTGACTTCACTGGGAAATCACCCATGCGGAGTCCCAGTGAGCGCCCCTTCAGAACTGGAAGGCTCTGGTCCAGCTGAGAGGAATTGGAGGCACCAGCAGGCAGGTGCAGGAGACAGGCAGGCAGAACTCCCACTGCGCCCCAAGGCTGCGGCCACCACAGCTTCCTGGCACCTAGGGTGGTCTGGAAAGAAGAGCAATAGTAACCTTGCCTGAATTTCTGTAACCCATCCAGACAGCACTCACCTGGGCAGAGCTGGGGACCCTGGATGTGAGAGCTGCTCTGCCGGGGAAGGGGAGGGAGGCCGCTGACCCAGGCCTCTTCCTGGCTCCCCATTCCTCCTTTCCCGCCCCCTCCTCTTCATCACCTTGAAAGACAGATTGAAAGCGTGAAAAGCTCCTTCTCTTCCCATCCCTGTGCAGTTCAGCTATTGGGTTCAAAATCTGTTAAAATATGTTCAAATCCTAGGATTTCAGATCTTGGTTTTATTCTTCTTACGTGAAGAAGAAACTGTAAGTATACTTCCATTTATTTAAAAAAAAATGATATGTAAGATGGCGCGTTAGATTCTCTTTGCAAACAAGGCTAAATACACTTGGTGGTTGCACAGCTCTCCTGGTGTATTATTTATTGCAAAGCAAAATTATCGTGCTGATAAGAAAATAGTGTCACTTAAAAATTAGGTGGTTCCCAATCAACTTATGACAGTAATTGCTGTAATGTCCTCTTTGATTTAGATATAGTAATATCAATGTAATTGCCACTGGGAAAAAATTATAATGGCTGTTAATGATAACTAACACATAAATGGCAATGAACAGGAACATGTATTTTATATCGAATTCAACCACTGAGCAGCAGTAAGAAGCCCAGTGGTTTTCAACAATCTGGCACCAACCCCTCAAGGAACTAAACCCCCCTCCCTCCTTGTGTAAATGAGGGGGTGGATGCTTACAGGACAGGGAGTGCAGGGACGTCCTCAACCTCCCCTGGGCTCCATAATGGAGAGTCCTCCAGCCCTCCAGTGACGATGGGGAGGGCAGCCCCAGGAGAAGCCAATGGCCCAGAACCGCTAGACCTGCTTCTGCGGCAGAGCTGGGCATCGCGCCATGAGCATTCACATGGCGACTGTTCTGTGTGACTTTGCTCGTGCTTTAACTCGTTCAGCTCTCATTCACTGGGCACCTATCGTACTAAAGTGAGGATGAAAAGTCTGCAAAACACAGTCTCTGTCCCAGCAACTGTACACGTCAAGTGAGCAAGCACTGAATTGGTTTCCTTGCTGTCTGCACCTCCCATGAGCAGTGGTGTTTGTTGACCAAATGAAGGAGTTCACCGGGGCATGGGTGGGCAGACAAGACAGGGGCTTTTGGTGCCCAGCATGTGTGTGTCCTGGCATGCATGGGGCCGTGGGGGCATAGTCCTGGCCTGCAGGGGGAGAGGTGCATCCACTGACGGGCCTTCCCTTCCCTGGAGAAGAGGCATTACTGTAGCTCTCAGGAGGGTGACTCACCTACAAGACATTCAGCTTAGTCACCGACCTGTTTAGCTGGTTTACAGGGATTCTCACCTGGTAAAGAGGGAGTCCTAAGGAAATGAGACTCTAGGCAGAAGACAATGTGGTAAAAGGAGGGGCAGAGGGAATTCCTGGCCACGGTGGGATCAGGGATCTGGGTAGTAGTCTAGACCAACCTGCTCCTTAGACGTGAGTAAGACTTACGAAAGTTTAGCCTCAGTAAAAGGCAGGCAGGCCATACAGGTAGTTTCCATTGAGTGCTGCGGCTTGCACTTCTCTGCAGAGGCTGCTGGGCTTCCCTATGAAGGCCACACTTGGGAACATTAAATTCTGCAGATCTGAGGGATCCAGGAGAGAATCTGACTCTGCATATTTATGAAGCTCCATGGGAAATTTTGATAGGAATAATAACAACAGCTACAATTCCCTTAATATTGGGACAAGGCACTCTATACTATATGCTTTACTCATCTTTCATTGTACTCTCAAAGCACACATTTGTGGTCGCTAATATTCATCCCGTTTTACAGCAAGAAGTAGGCAGGCAGAAAGGCTGAGTGACTTGTCTGAGGTCACACAGTAGTTGGTGAAGCCAAGCTTGGGGCAGCTGACCCCAGAGCCTTCACTTCTGCTCAGTGACATTCCTGAATGGTTCTGGTGGGAGCTTATATTTGGCCTAGATGACTTACAAGGTTCTGTCCAACTTAATACCTATGATAACTTGAATCTTGTTAGGAAATAAGAGGCACAGAAATCTCCAGAGCATTGGGTGAGGCCAAGGATCTACCTGGGACATTGTGACTGGCAGTACTGGGCAGCAAGAGACCACCTGGATACCCTGGGAAAGGAGGCAGGCATGACTTCCGTTCCTGATAATAGAGGTGCTGGTACTACTAACTCTGTCCCACTGAAAACAACTGAAAGGGTTGGATAAACTTTATGAAAATATAAAATCATCAAGAGCTGACACAATGCGTAAAAATAAATTACTAGACCAGAATCCAAGAGGAAATGGAAACCCAGAAACCAAGGCAGAGGACTGAAGCTGCTCGTCCTGGAAAGGACTGGCCAAGAATGGGGCACGTGAGCTTCCGTTTCCACAGCCTTGCAGCATGTGTGTGGCATAAGGCAAAGGCCAGGGCCTCCTGAGGTCAGCAGCCGTGGTACTGAGCATAGAAGGGGGAAAGAAAAGAAGAGTCCCTGATCATTGGAACCACACACCAACACTTGGCAGAATTTGTGGCTGATCTAGTTAGTCCCAAAAAACTCAAACCCATGAATTCAGTACCATGTGGATCCAAGTAATCATCCACCCAAAATTCCTGGCAGAAGCAAACATAAATTCTCTCTGAAGGAATGGACCTTCATCTTAAACCTCAAACAATTCCCACATGGAGAATAAGCAGATGACATTTCGGAATACTCAATCTTCAGAAGAAATAACATGCCATGAGTCAGAACCCACAGCAGCAAAAGAACAAAGAAAACACACAAAACCCTTAGAACTAACAGGTGCAGACCATAAAATAACAATGTTT
This sequence comes from Piliocolobus tephrosceles, assembly GCF_002776525.5. NCBI lineage: Eukaryota > Metazoa > Chordata > Mammalia > Primates > Cercopithecidae > Piliocolobus > Piliocolobus tephrosceles. The sequence continues at coordinate 4,558,138 of NC_045451.1, forward strand.
ACCACCTTTAAAGAAATCAAGTTCAGGAAGAAAAATTAATGAAGTTAACTCAAATACTTGACAACGAAAATGTAATTTTACTAAGTAAAATAAATATAACTGAAATTAACAATTCAATTCATGGTTTTAACTGTTGATTTGATATGGCTGAAGAGAGAATTCATAAACTAAAATATAGATGAGAGGAAATTGTTCAAAAATGCATCACAGAGGGTCAAAGAGATGAGAAAGAAAATATGAAATAAAGGTTTAAAGACAAGGAAGACAGAGGGAAGAGGTCTCACTTAGCTCTAATCGAGTCTCATGAGAAGAGACAAAAGGGCATGTGGAGAGTCAATAATGGAAGAAATCACGACTGAGAGTTTTTCGGAACTGGTGAAAGACAGAAATCCAAGGCTTTAGGAAGGCCAATGATTCCCAGGTAGGATAAATACAAAGAAATTCACACCTAGACACATACAGTGAAACAAAAAACACCAAAGAGATGAGGAGGAGGAAAATGATTATCCGTATAAAGTGGTGACAGACCTGAAGCTGAATTTTCAATAGCAACTACGAAGTCTGCCTGAAAGAAATTGTATCTTCAGTCCTCTGAAAGACTGCAGTGACAATGTAGAATTCCAGGTCCACCAAAAACCTCTCTCAAGAATGAGGACAAATAAAGATATTTTCAGACAAACGAAAACCAAGTAAGGTTACCATAACCAGACTGCAAATTGTCAAGAAAGTGTACTTTAAGAGAAAAAAAGTTATCCCCTATGGAAGTTTCAGATGTGAGAAGGAATGAAGAGTGAAGCATATTGGAAGCACTTTGGTAAATCTAAATAAATAATAAGTATGTCAGACAGCAACAATGTCTAAGGTTAAAAGGATATAGATATATAGATATAGATATGTAAATGTCTCTATAGCCACATATCAGAGACATAAGCAGGTCAATTTAAAACGTTCTAAAGTCTTTGTATTATCTGGGTAGAGGGTAAAAGCACTTTGGAACTTTACACTTGATAATAAGAAGATACATGTTATAATTTCTAGGTTTTCGCTAAAAGAAGTAGTAAAAAGGAAAAAAATGAAATGAGGAGAAAAAAACTTCATTCAAAATATGATAAGGAAGATGAAGCTGGGCGCAGTGGCTCATGCCTATAATCCCAGCACTTTGGGAGGCTGAGGCGGGTGGATCACTTGAGGTAAGGAGTTCAAGACTAGCCTGGCCAACATGCTGAAACCCCATCTCTACTAAAAATACAAAATTAGCCGGGCGTGGTGGCGCATGCCTATAATCCCAGCTACTTGGGAAACTGAGGCAGGAGAATCGCTTGAACCTGGGAGGCGGAGGTTGCACTGAGCTGAGATTGTACTCCAGCCTGGGCAACAAGAGCAAAACTCCATCTCAAAAAAAAAAAAAAGAAAAGAAAAGAAGATAAGGAAGATGAGAAAGAGGAAGAACCAGACCAGACCAGGTTCAGGGTGCAGTGGAGAAAAGAGGAGAGCAAGGAGCAATATACCAAATACGAATCCAATAAACCCCTAATTCTATCCGCTCTAAATGGGCTAATAGCTTCACTTGAAAGAGAAAAATTGTCCAACTGTTTTAAAAATGCAGTTGTAGGCTGTTTACAACAGATATACTAAAAACAAACATCCAAAAATACTGAAATCAAATGATTGCAACAAGATATGCCATGCAACATGTGTGAGTTGGCTAGAAACGTTGAGCGGCACTTCGGCCCTTGCATGACCGGAGTTCACGAGGTATGGGGTTCTGGTGGCCTGTTCCACGTGTTATTCTGACATGGTCTTTTTTCCTGATTTGGAGCATTCTAGCTTCCTGAAGCCAACCACATAGTACTTTATCTAATTTGAGACTTAACCTTTAAAAGAGGCACTGTTAACTTATGTGCCATGAAGAAAGAAAAACGACCACCAATTAAACTATCACACAATGTGTCTTATCAGCTTGAAATGTTTAGGTTTATTGAAAGAGATCTTTGAGACTAAATCAGACTCATTCAGATACATTTTTATCATCTATCGACCTTCAAACACATAGGAAAATACAAGTGAAAAAAATTGTTTAATCTCTTTCTAAAATGTTTCACATTCAGAGCCTAAGCACTGGAAAGCCTCTTGCCGCTCAGGGTGACCATGGTCCGTTTACCACACACTGGTATTCTCTGTGCTGTCAAGAGAGCTGATGGTGTGGCTTTTCTGGAGCAAGCCACTGTGGAGTCCAGAACTTTCTTCCAGCACAGATGCCATTCTCCAAGTTTATTTCATCTTAAACGAAGGTGTCCAGGAAAGATTTTCATACAATTGTGGCTCATATTCCTCCTAAAACAGTACATATATATCCATGTATATAATAGTCTGTATATATTCATTTATATATATTTTATATATTTATTATTATTTGTTGTTGTTGTTGAGATGGAGTCTCACTCTGTCACCCAGGCTGGAGTGCAGTAGTACGATCTCTGCTCACTGCAACCTCTGCCTCCCGGGCTAAGGTGATTCTTATGCCTCAGCCTCTCGAGGAGATGGGATTACAGGCAGGTGCCACCACGCCCGGCTAATGTTTTGTATTTTTTGTAGAGTCAGGGTTTCACCATGTTGGCCAGGCTGGTCTTGAACTCCTGGCCTCAAGTGATCCGCCCGCCTTGGCCTCCCAAAGTTCTGGGATTACAAGCCTGAGCCACCGCACCTGGTCATAGATACATAGATATATGTATACATATACATGCATACATATAGTACATATATACATATATGTATGTATACATGTATTATAACATATGAATGTTATATATATATATGAGTGTATATATGAGAGAGTGTGTGTGTGTGTATATGTATATGAGACACAGTTTCACTTTGTTTCCCAGGCTGGGGAGCAGTGGTACAATCACAGCTCACTGCAGCCTTGACCCCCTCGGAATCAAGCAATCCTCCCACCTCAGCCTCCCAAAGTGCTGGGATTACAAGTGTGAGCCCCTACACCCAGCCTGTTGAATGTGTTTGTAACTAACATTCGGGATCTGTGGGATCTTGTCCCAGGGGAAACCACCATGGATGAGGCCGTGTGGACAGCAACGACAACATTGCAAGAGGCCTCAGCATTGGTGCCGCTGATGGCAAAATGCATCCTGCTTTCAGAGATGTTAAATTTTGGAAGTAAAGGCTGAATGGAGTTAACTGAATGCTGACTGAGAAAATCAGGGTCTTACTCCAGGGGAGCCCTTGCCCGGGAGGTGTGGTTCTGAGTATCCCAAGACAGAGGCCCGGGGCTTTCCTGAGCTTGCAGATCTCGTCATTCTGCAAGGTTTATGCCTGCTTCCTGGTGACTGTCTGAAAGTATGACAGGTGAGAGGAAAGAAAGTAGGGCCAGAGAACAGGAGGACAAGCTTGGAGCGCCACACATTGGGCTGGGACCCGCGGCTTGGTGCACTGGAAAATGCACAGGCTGAAGAGGCCCACGGAGGCAGATGCAGATCCTGACTCGATGTTATCCAGCACCAATCATTAGACTGTTTTTAACTACTGTCTTCTTCCTTACGAAACAGGGACAGTACCCACAGTAATATTCTGGAGGAGGAGCCAGTCGGTTCTCAGTATCCGTGGTAGTTCTGTTCTACGAAGTTGTTGTGAACACTGAATTAGAGAATCCTGAGGTATTGTTCCCACAGGAAATACGGGGTTATTGGAGCCTCCGGTCACAACATTTTCATCACCCAATCATACATCACCTTGTTTTATATGTGTTTCTGTTTAAAGACACCTTTTTAAATATATAGGGTTGATTCACGCACACTGCACTCTCAGCCAGCAGCACAATAGCCCGTGCCTGAGTGAAGCTTCCTTGGCACACGGATTTTCTCCACATCACAGTCGATGTCCTTCCTGCACTTAGGAGCTCTAGAGAGTCCTTCAGCACTATGTTTGGCCATCATTTTCAACTGCAAAATCACCCACAAAAAGGACCAAACTGCAAAAAACGTGGCAGTAAATAGAGCACAAACAGAACACTTGTTTTGCGGTATGAGCTGCAATAGGAAGTCTGGGTCCCACCTTGGGCAGTGCCCGCTGGGCACGGGCACCCCAGGAGACCCACATTCCTTACCCCTCTGCACATCTCTGTAAATGGCCATGAAAACCCAGTATTGATTTTGGGGTTACAAGTATATTTCAGCAAATAGGAAATTCTCAAATACAGAATCTGCAAATAATGGCGTTTGGCTGTTCATCGTAAAGCACCTGATACCCGGGAGGTGTCCAGTGAACAGTGACCCCTCTCATCCTCTCATGACTAGGTGGCACCATCACATCCCTTTGATCCCACCATAAGGCGAAAGCTAGAGGAGGGATAACCACATTAAATGGAAGGCTCACCTGTTGTCACTGATCCATCATTCATCTCACAAACGCTTGCTGACAAGCCATTCTGTGCCATGCCCAGAGAACAGAAAGCATGACACTGTGTCCAGCTGGTGATTTCAAGAGCGGGTTATCATGTAAGTGGGCTCTATTAGTCAGCTGGGGCCGCCCTAACAGCATATCATAGATGGAGTGGCTTAAGCAACAAAAGTGTATTTTCTCACCATTCTGGAGGCTGGAAGTGTGAGACCAAGGGACCAGCAGATTTGGGTTCTGGTGGGGGCCTCTTCCTGGCCTGCAGACGTCTACCTTCTGCCTTTGTCCTCATGTGCTGGAAAGAGGGCTCGGTGTTTCTGCCTCTTCTTATAAGGTTACCAGCCCTGTCATATCAAGGTCTCATCCCGCCTCATCCTCATGACTTCATTCAACCATTGGCACCTCCTCCTGGCCCTATCTGTCTTCAAATTCAGTCACATTGCAGATTAGGGCTTCCACGTGTGAATTTGGGGAGGATATAATTCAGTCCATTGCACAGGCTGCTTCTGAAGTTGCACCACCGTGACCAATGTCCAGAATATCAGACATTCAAATAGCAAGTCCCATGTGCCAGGCATGGTGTGAAGCACTTGACATGTGGCAACTGACAGAGTGCTTACAATGTGGAGGTAAGAACTCACGTCGTCCTCATGTACGAGTCCGGGTTCTCCAGTGCAGCAACCAGCAGGAGAGCACGTATCTATCTATGGAATGAGGAAACAGCTTATATGATGGTGGATGCTGAGAAGTCCCACAATCTGCCGTTTGCAGGCCGGAGACCCAGGAAAGCTGGGATGTCGTTTCCATCCTAGCCTGAAGGCCCGAGGCTCAGGAGAGGCTGTGGGATAAGTCCCAGTCTGAGGACAGGAAATGATCGACGTCCCAATTCAGCCCGTTAGGCAGAGAATGCCAATTCAACCTGCCTCTGCCTTTTTGTTTCATTCAGGCCTTCACCAGATTAAAGGATGCCCAGCCACGCTGGGGAGGGCCACCTGCTTTACTCGATCCACTGATTCCGACGCGAATCTCATCCAGAAACACCCTCGCAGACATACCAGAGAGAATGTTTAGCCAGAAATCTGAGCGTTCTGTGGCCCTGCTGAGTAGACACATAAGATTACCTGTCACAACTCATTTTACAGATGAGAAAACTGAGGCTCAAGAAAGGTAAATAACTTGCCCAAGGAGACACAGCTTCAGAAACGGCAACACAGCTCCAGAGACTGTTCCTCACACATGGACCATCACACAACAAAGTGTGCATTTATGTCGTTCATAATTATGCCTAATTATGCCTAAATTCGGTCTCCATTATGCCAAGTGACCAAGTAAATTTATTTAAAAATTGTTCAACTTGGCTGGGTGCAGTGGTTCACGCCTATAATTCCAGCACTTCGGGAGACCAAGGCGGGTGGATCACCTGAGCCTGGAGTTCATGACCAGCTGACCAACATGGTGAAACCCTGTCTCTACTAAAAATCAAACACCAGCTGGGCATGGTGGTGTGCACCTGTAACCTCAGCTACTTGGGAGGCTGAGGCGGGAGAATCGCTTGAACCCGGGAGGCGGAGGTTGCAGTGAGCCGAGATCCCACCACTGCACTCCAGCCTGGGCAGCACAATGAGACTCCGTCTCAGAAAAAAAAAAAAAGACAAAAACATTGTTCAACTCAGTAAAAATAATTAAGTCCTCTAGAAAAATAGCGTGTTGACCTAATAAAAGTGTCATAGTTCTAACCACCATTTGTCCTCGTGCACATACAGGCAGGTGCTGGTTACAGGGGAAGGAAGGAGGGATGAAGCCTATTTGGGAACTGACTGTTAGCCAGACAGGCCACACGGTGGGTGAGCTTTTCACCTCTCTGGCCTCACTTTCCTTACCTGAGAAATGACTTCAATACCCCTTCAATGACTTCAGTACCCCTTCCAGTTCTGCCCCTGGAGTCGCCCACATGTAATGAGGCATTCATCCATGCTCTCAACTGGTAGATACAAAATTTTCAACACGTGTTTGTTCACCTTTCCTTCACTTTTTTTCCCCAACCTGCACTCCCCCCGCAACGATATTGAAAAATAATATAAAAAATAATACATTGCCATTGTCTTATTGACCTAGAAACATTTTATCTTCCTCAATCACATTTTCAGGATCTGTCATGGAATTTTGAATTATCTAAAGACTAGATTGCTCTTCAAGCATTCTGCCTGCCCGCCCTGAGGTTCTGTAATTTGATTTATTAAGAGGAGTGTAAAAGCCTCGCACACACCTTCACACTCTCATCACACACAGTTTGTCTGCTGAACATTCTGACCTAAGACCAGCCAATTAGATGGAGTCATTGAGTTCATTAAAGTCTTTTCTCTGGCTGGGTGGGTATGAGTGGAAACAGCTTTTCTGTAGGGTAGTTTGGTGATAGGTGACAAACACCTTTAAAACACATGTAGCCTTCAACACATGCCTGCCATTTCTAGAAGTCTATCATTAAAATTTTTTCCCGATGCATTGCTGAATGAGAAAAGTCAGGTTACAACGCAGTGTGTTCAGCGTGACACTAACTTGAGTGAAGCATAGTCACATTGAAAAAAGCCTGGGAGGAAATTGGCTAAAATGCTAACGATGGTTATCTCTCAACAGCAGCAGCAGAAATAGATCACCATTTTGTCTTCCATGTTTTCTTGATATGCTTTTCTGTACATTCTGAATTTTCAATAATAATCATGTGTGTTTCTATAAAAGGATTGTCATTTAGCCATTTCTGCTTTAATAAATGCGTTCATCGTGGCCTCAAGTCCTTTCACAATCTCACATGATGTCAGTAAGCAGATGGGGGCAATCCCTTCCTTGGAGAGGGGCTTTTTTCCAGCAGTTTCTCCCCAGGGGACTGCCAATTCCATGGGGGGCTATGCAGGGACCCTGAGCATTGTCAGATTAAACTGAAGGGGCCTTCCCTCCCCTGTATGTTTAAGAATATCCACAGGACCTTCACACTTTATTTGGGGCTAAATCTGAAAATCCCCAACCTCCTTTGCCAGCATCTAAGGCCCTAACCAAGTGCTAAGGGACATTTTGTGATACCACATTAGCGACGTGACCTCCCACTTAGAGGCATCCAACACATGGAAATTCATCATCTCAAGAAGAAAGGAAGAAACGCTTGAGAGAGGAGAGACAGGCTGTCACCTACATTACTGGGAAGGCACACACACTTAAAATCCCCACATGTATTTAGCAAAAATTAAAGGGCAAAGTGTGTTTAATGTGCATTCATAATTGGTGACCATAAATGGGTGGGAAGTGTGTTCTGGATGGAAAAGTTACAAAGCACAGATCTAGGCTCTAAAGAACTGTGTGTGTGCTGGCTACCCCTATAGCTTCAGTGTTAAATAAATTTAGCATCTCTTTATGTCATTATCATTATCGATCGCCTTTGTTTGGGACCTATTAACGTGCACTTTAGCATCTTAAATTTGAGCAGTTCACGATGTTTTGTCAAAGGTTTTTGCTGGGTCAATCAATAAATTGAAGAAGTCAGCTAAAAGGCTCTGATTTCAAAAACACCTGTTACTTCACTTATTTCTCAGCCTGGAGGGACTCCAGGAGGATGCTGCACAGGTAGCTCAGCAAACCCACTTCTTCTTGCTGAGAACATAGCTGGGCCACATCCCCAGCCCCCTTTGCAGTGAGCAGCAGCCTCAGCTGAGTTTGGGTCCATTGCTTTTCAGCCTCAATGCTGTGATCCACTTCCAGGCCAGGCTGTGAAGCCCCCCACCCCGTGCTGTGAACACCCTCTCTTTCCCTATACCCTGACTCAATGCAGAGAACTCCCAGCCCCTCAAAGAGCTTGGAGTCCCAAGATGTGAGAACCCCAACTCCCAGAGTGGCCATGAGTAAGGCACTGATTACTAATACCCATTTCTTACTTCCAGTGTGGGAGAAAAAAACTTTCTGTTGTGTGAAGCCAGTGAAATACTGGGATTATCTATTCTATCTTTATCCTAATGCAGGTGGAGAGAGACCTGAATTTAAGCATTTTACAAAACAGGTATGCATTCCTTGTTTGGGATGTTTTGTTTTTGTTTTATTCAGAAAATTGCCAAGTGAGAAATCAGTGTGTTCAATTACATTTTTAGGTCGCTATTCCAAACAAACCCATGGCTTCAGGTGTGTAAAACATCTCAGCATTGCAGGGTACGTAAATAATCATCTCCGTACGAGACATCTGAAGTCAGTAGTTCACACACCAGCATCCACGTTGAGACCAGCTCTCCAGTTCCCCTTTTGTGCTAATATCTCTTCCATTATATCCGTGCACAAGACTCGCAGCTCTAAGAGTTTCAGTTCCTCCCTGTCCTTTGGCCATGGTTTGTTGCTTACTAAGTGCGCGCAGCTCACCCTCTATGGCTCACCCTCCAACACTCCATCCCCCTGCTTCCTGTGGATTCCAGCTTCCCTTGCTCCTAACCACAGCTCCTCTGCCCTCCATGGTCTCCCCACTGGCAGTAAAAAGCCTTCCCTTCTCCTTTGCCCAGAATCCGGCAGGGACCGTCCGGAAGGGGTGACCTCGATGCCAGTGCTCCACTCTAGCATACATCTGTACCTGCCTCAGACTTTTTTCTCCTTCGACCTGGGTGAGAAGGCTGTGCAGTTTTCACATGCAGGAGTGTCCCTCCACCCGCCTGGGGTCTCATCTCCCTGTCCTCAGGAAGTTTCTCTGTTCGTCTATGGACCACTTTCTCCTTCTCAACAAAAACGCCGCACTCCTGTTCATCGAGTCATTCATCTAAGCAAATGTTAATGATAGCTGCGTGCCAGGCATGGTGCTGGGCACAGGGCAACAGCAGCTGGCACGAAGCTCTGAGCTCCTGTAGCCTGGAGTCGGTGGGGCCTGGG
>NC_045451.1:4567447-4602329 GCF_002776525.5 Piliocolobus tephrosceles
GGGACCAAGCTCTGAGCTCCTGTAGCCTGGAGTCGGTGGGGCCTGGGACGAAGCTCTGAGCTCCTATAGTCCTGGAGCCGGTGGGGCTGCAGATCCATTCCCTGACAATTATAACACTTGTGACTCTGGTCCTGACCTGCATCTTCCCTGCCCCTTCAGTTAGGCTCCTGGAAAAGTCATATGAGCTGACAGTCTTGCTTCCCTCCTCCTACTCTCTCCCAGCCTGCTGCATGGGCTTCCGCACCCCTAACTCCACGGCAAATCCCTCACAGTACTGGGCCCGAGCCTCGCTGTTCTCCACAGTCTCATCTTCCCTGACCTCAAGGCTGCACTGGACTGTTGGCCTCACCCTCCTTGAAACACCCCCTGCTTCTTGATACCACGTTCAGTGACACACAGTAAGCTCCCCTTATCTGCAGGTTCACTTTCCATGGATTCAGTTACCTGCCATCAACCGTGCTCTGAAAATAATAAGATATTTTAAGAGAGAGACCACAATCACATAACTTTTATTACAGTGAGTTGCTATAATAGCTGGATTTTATTATTAGTCATTGCTTACTATGCCTAATTTATAAATTAAACTTTGTCAAAGGTGTGCATGGACAGGAAAATGCATCGTATATTTAGCGTTCGGTACTATCTGCAGTTTCAGGCCTTCTATGGGGGTCTTGGAACGTATCCCCTGAAGATGAGGGGACCATCGTACCACTGTCTTTTAGTCTCCTTCCCCTAAATCGTCTTGCCAGGGAGACCAGCGCCAATGCTAAACCTCAGTTGCCTGAGCTGAAGGTCCTGTACTTTGTAGGGGCCAAGGGAAAATCTCCCTTTGCCCTAGGAAGGTTCCCTGAAAAGCAACTGGCAACAGGCAGAGTCACAGGAGAAAAGACATACAAATGTATTCGGACATATTTTATGTGACACGGGAGCCTTTGGCATGAAGATGCAGAAAAAATGATCCGTTTTTATGCTTAGGTTCAACAAAGTATGGACACCATGTAGAAACTGACTGGACAAAAAGGGACTGGTCTAAGCCAATAGACAGGGTGGGAAACCCAGCAGGGCCCATCTGCTCAGGTGCCTCTCGGCCTCTCTGCAGCACTCCTTTCTCCAGGGGAGGGGGCAGACCGTCTCTTGAACGGGGATCTCAGGACCCACAATCCAACAAGGGAGGTCAGATAATTTCTTTAGGGCCAGTTTTTACACAGAAAGGCAGGGGAAAGTTAGAGGAATATGTTTAGGCTTTATGTTTATGCCTGGCTTTGGGGAAACGGGACTCTGGCTTCTTTGACCTGCTTTGGGGAAGACAGATTCTGGTTTCTATGGCCAGCCTCAGGGGAGATTGAGGGGACAGGGACAGGAGGGCAGGAGCAGGTGAGAAACATTTTTGCTTCTGAGACCTTCATTGTGAAGTATCATTTTCCGTGCCCCAGCAACATGAACAGACTTTGTCCACAGAAGGAATTCCAACAGAGCTGGACCCCACATCCCGCCTCTCACCTACTAGAGTCAGGCTCAGCACCGTTCCTCGTTGGACTGAAGAGTTGGTGAAAACCTTTGGCAGAAGGTAGCGATGTGCAATGATCTCCAGGAAAGTCTTTGAGGAGAGTGGGAGCCAGGAATTTGAAGGATTATGTCACGGCTGGAACACGTTGCTTCCACAATGACAAAGGAAATGGCGGGATCCCGTGTAATTTTTAATGTCATGGGGCCAATGTTGTTCTTTGGGAGGAAATAGATTTTTGAATTTCTCATTATAAGTCAACAGGAAAATAAGATATTATGTACAAAAAATGTACTCGCTTGCAACTTTCCAAGGTTATACGTGCTATATAATGTGAGGTTCCTTATTTTTAAGCTGATAATTTAAGTAACATGATTGTCATTTACTTCTTAACTTCTAAATGTTGCCTTTATTTAGAAATAACTGTACTTTCAGAAAACGCAACATAAATCAATACCATGAAATGAATCACTTTGGCCTGTACCGGGGCAACTTTGCATCTACAACAACGTCACAGAGTCTGGGTTTCTGAGGGCTGATCCTAGGCGGCTATGGCGCTCTGCTGAACTGAACAAGCCACAGTTCCTCGCCCATACAGCAAGAAGCGGCATCCCGGCCTTCGCAGCACTCAGCCTCTGTGGGGAGGCAGCTGGCATGATCAGGACTATTCAGGGAGAGCAGGAAGCCGAGTGTCAGGCACATCAGGCCAAGTCCTCAGCCCCACCTTACTTGTTCCCTGCAAACCAGGTCACAGTGACCATCCACAGCACGTATCAGTTTCCTAGGGCTGCCTTCACAAATGACGGAAAACACGGCTGAAAGCAGCGGAGATGTATTCTCACAGTCCTAGAGACTAGAACTCCAAAACCCAGGTGTCGGCAGGGCCCCGCGTCTCCGAAGGCTCTGTGGGAAGATCCTTCCTGGCTTTTCCGGCATTTCAGCTCCATCAGTTCCGGCCGTCCTTGGCCTGCAGCCGCATCTTCCGATCTCCGCTTCTGGCTTGGTGTGGCCGTCTTCCCTGTGACTGCGTCCAGATTCTTATATGAGGACACCAGTTATTGGCTTAAAGAGTACCCTAGTCATCCTCATCTCATTTTAACTTGATCACATCTGCAAAGACCCAATAAGGTCACCTTCACAGGTCTCAGGGGTTAGGACTTCAACTTCTATTGCAGGACCACACAATCCTACCCGCTGCAGAGTATTGCATGCTGGACATTTGGCCAAGCTGTTTCTTTGAATTGTCTCACTTCGTCCTTGTAAAAATCCTAGGATGTAGAAACTCCATTTTAGAGACAAGGAAACTGAGACTCAGAAAGTCAAAGCCAACTGCCCAGGGTCACATGACTCCAGCACTGCAGAAGAGAACTCAAATCCCCGTCTCTCTTACCCTCGAATCTTACCCACTGGACTAGATGCTACATTCAAAACTTGCAAGTCATTACAGCCTAGTTAGAATCCGTTTTCTGGGTCAAATAACTGGTCAGATCTGGAATCAGAACTTTGAAGGGGTGTCAGCAAAAGCTCCAAGCTGGTGAGGGGGATCTTCGCCTGGGAAGGGCAAGTGCATTCAACACGAGACCCCACACACAATGAAGGCTCCCTGCCCCCACCCAGGCCCCTGCTCCGTAAATTATGGCCTGAAACGGTCCTCACCCATCACCCTCGTTTAGCACCTTGTGAGGTTAGAACACCAGCCCCTTAGCTCCAGACTCTCCCTCACCCCGGCCCGCATCCCTTTCTGGGCTGGGCACGGACCCATCGGTAAAACACGCCAGCATGCCAGCACTCTGCTGACCTGATTGTAAAGCTAACTAAACTAATTAATCACAACAGATTATTAAGAGTGACAAGGTTAGAGAGGTGACATTCTCCAAAATCTCCAATTTGGTATGAGTGCGCATATTTTTTTTAATCCCCACAGCAATTTATTTTCCATATAGCAAAGTTTCTCCAAGTATGTCCCAAAATGTAGTCAAGGTTAACTGTGCTGTGAGCTTATTCAATATTTATGATTCTTTTTATTTGTATTACTAGGACTTTTGGGGGACTCCAAAAGGTCCATTAATCAAACAGAGTGACAAAATGAGCCATTTGACAATTGGAACAAGGGCTGAATATTATTATGATTATATATATCTATACACACATATGTATATATTTATTTTTTGGTCCAGGAATAAAAGAACCAACTTAAACTTCATCAACAGTTCCTGATTAATTGTTACAAAGTGTCATCCATAAATTTCCCTTCGATCTAATAATCCTCTCAGACGATTTAACAATATCCCCAGCGAGTTGGCTTTATTGAGGGCTGAGTTCCTGAGAAGGAAGGCAGCGACACAAATAGCTCAAGTGCACGGAGACAGTCGCTGGCCAGTCTTCCCAGCGCTGACAGCTCTGAAATACAATTATCAGTGTGATCTGCTTAAGAATTCATCATCAGCTCCTGCCTTCTGAAGACTTAAAAAAATACCGAGACATACAAAGAGAAAGAGGTGATAAGAAGGCATCATTTTCCTCCAGCCTCATAACTGTAAATTGAAGAAAATTATTTTCTTTGCCTCCAGCTCATTGGCATATAGGCAGCATTATATTATAATTTCATAAGCATAAATCCTTTGAATAAATTTCAGAAGAATAACTGAATTAGAAATGCAACTAAAGTATCTAAAAACTTCACTGTCCTAGGCAGAGGAGGAGATGTGAGAAGCAGAGGGAAAGAGAAAATTCCTCTCTGGCCACCTTCCCTGGGTTACCAGGGGCCTGGGACAAGGTCTGGCTCAGGGAAAGGCGGTTCTTAACCCTACTCTGGGCCCAATGGCAAATAAAATAGCCTCCTCTCCTCTTCCCACTGGTATGTTCCAAGGAATTTGAGTCGTAATTCATCATAAATTAATTTTGGAGAAACAACAGGCTTGGGGCACGTTATAATTATTGTTATTTGTTTATTTATTATCATGTTAACCGTTATTTATTATTATGTTATGCTTATGTGAGACCACAAAGGCTGCTCCCTGCAGTTTCCTGGCAACACGGCCGTGAGTTCTTCACACGCAAGTCACCAAGCATGCGGCTCCGAGAAGGGCGGGTGGGAGGAGCTGGACGCGGTTTGGGGTCCCCGGCTTCTGCCCTTTCCTGAGGGGACCCAGTGGGACGGCTGGTCCGGATGAAGGGTCTGTCTGGCACTGTGGTGGTGGTTCATGATCTGCACAGCAGATCGTTTGCAAACAAAGACCATTTAGAGGCAAAGCTCTGGCCCCGAGAAAGACGCCAGGGGTTGGCTCAAGTTCAAGGAGGATGAGGGCCCTTCTTGGTGTTCTGGGCAGCCGGCCACAGACACCTTCCATCCCACCAGGCCACTCAGGGAGGAGGAGGTGAGGACCAGGAGGGGCAGGGGAGCCTCCAGGAGCTGCCGCACCCCTGCTCTGGGGGGTGGTGGTCTTCCTTCCCTCCCCAAGGCGGCTGACTGGCGGGGCCACCACTATGCAGGGAGAAGTACCTTTGTGGTCTCACATATGTGTGACATAATAATAAATAATGGCTAACATGATAATAAATAAACATGTTGTTCTTCTTAAATTTTTAATTTTAAAATAATGAACTTGTAGAAAAATTATAAAGATAGCACAGAGTTCCTACATAGCCCACACCCCATTTCCTCTCTTCCCATTATTAGATCGTGTTCCTCTGTATATCTGCCCCAGTTCATGGAGCATGACTGACGCACGGGAGTGCGTTCACTGACGCCCATGCTTTATTCAGGGTTCTCTAGCCTTTACCTCAAGCCCCTGTCTACCCCAGACCCCAGCCGGGACACTGCATGACCCTCAATCCTCAGGTCGTAGACTCCTCTTGGTGGTGGTGGATTCTCAGATGTCCGTGTTGAATGACCTTGACCTTGGCTGTTCTGAGGAGGACTGGCAGGAACACGGGAGAACTGGAGTTTGATGTTTTTCTCATATTGGGTTGAGTGGAGACTGCACCCATGATGGAGGTCGAGTGCTTACATCCCATCCTATCAACAGTGCATCGGGTCAACGTAACCCAGCATGGTTGACGTTCACCGTGATCACCTGGCCGAAGCAGTGTCTGCCAGGTTTCTCCACTGTAAAACTGCCTTTCCCCCTTTCCATACTTTTTGGAAGAAGTCATTACGAGCAGCCCACGTGGCCAAAGTGGGGAGCTGTGCTTGTGCTTCCCTTCTTCAAGGGCAGGAGATCTACATAAGTTATTTGGAAGTCTGCACAGAAGACTTGTCACTCCTCCCCCAATTATTTATTTCCTCAGTCGTTTCTATCAGAATAGGCTAGCTGTATACTTTGAGTTATTTTCCAATGCTACCTTATTTTGTTGCTCCAATTGCTCTAGCTTTAGCCACTGGGGGTTTTTCCCCTTGCTTCCCATGTCCCTTTAAAATGTCCCCATTATGGCGGCATCCCGGGTGTTTTGGTTTGGCTTGGTTTGGACACTTCCTTGCTTTCTGCTCATCTTGTTTACTCCCCTCCCAGTCCCGGAATTAAGCGTTTCTTCACAGAACCCGGGCTGCTTGAATGGAAGACTGGAATTAGCAACCACAATCTGATGCTACGTGTCCAGACTCTTCTACACTGATGCTTGCTTCCAGTAAAAATTAAAGATATTATAACACATAACACAGTCTACATTTAAAATAAATCTAGTAGTAAAAAAAAAAATGCTACAATGAATGAACCCTCAGGCACCATTTCTTAGGCACTAGAGAGATGGATACTGAGGGGAAACTGCTAGAGATCTATCAAATCTGTCCGGCCTTCTTCCCAGTCACAAATCTGGACTGCAGTGCTACTTCCCACAGCTGGGAGTGGTCGGTGACTTTGCACTCCCCGGTGGAACAGGAGAGGAAGCCCGATGCACCGCCCCACCTAGGTCTTAACCTGTGGATGTGTCTCACCCACACCCTCTCCCCACGTTCCTGATGAAAACTTCTGGCCATGCCGAGATGGACACTGCCATAGGGAAAGACAGAAAAAGGATCTCAGAACTTGGACAGAGCCTGCTTCTTGAATGACTTCGTTGTAGCAGAGCCACTTGTGGGGCTGGAATATTCCTGTGGATTTTTACCTGAGAGGGATAAACCTCTACAGTCCTCAGAATACACATGGGTCCATTTGTTACCCTGGCTTGTAGAGGGCACCCCAGATCTTATGGGGTAGCCAGGTCTCACAGGGTATCCCAGCTCCTACAGGATACCAGGCCCATGCAAGACACCCCAGTTCATAAAGGATACCCAGCTCATGCAGGATATCTCAGTTCATACAGGATATCCTGGTTCGTAAAGGATACCCAGCTCATACAGGATACCCCAGTTCATACAGCATACCCCAGCTCATAAAAGATACCCAGCTCATACCAGATACCCCAGCTCATAAAGGATACCCAGATCATACAGGATACCCCAGCTCATACAGGATACCCCAGCTCATAAAAGATACCCAGCTCATACTGGATACCCCAGCTCATAAAGGATACCCAGATCATACAGGATACCCCAGCTCATAAAGGATACCCAGATCATACAGGATACCCCAACTCATACCGGATACCCCAGCTCATAAAGGATACCCAGCTCATACAGGATACCCCAGATCATACAGGATACCCCAGCTCATACAGGATACCTCAGCTCATAACGGATATCCCAGCTCATAAAGGGTACCAGGCGCATGCAGGATACCCAGCAGTTCATACAGGGTACCCCAGCTCCTACATACTACCCTGGCTTCTGCAGATCACCCTAGATTGTACAGGGCACCTTAGCTCAAGTAAATTGCACCTAAATGGAGATCACTGACGTGAATCTTCTATGAGGTGCCTGGGGTGAAGCTCAGAGAATGATGTCATGGGCAGTTTTCCTGGGACAATGATGTGACAAGAAGCCTTTCCATGGAACGGAGACCGGAACTCTCCCCCAGGGTTGATGGGAAGTCAGAGCAAGTGAGACACCCTCACCCAAAACGGCCGCCCAGAACGGCTTCCAGCCACATCCTCTGATTATGTGTCTAACCTTTGTGGTTTAAAGTCCCCTCCTGAGAGTGAACCTCCTTTGACCGGGGATCCTGGTGAGCACTCTGGGCACTTGGGCCCTCTGCGGATGCTGCCAACCACAGTTGCCCCTTCACAGATCACGGGGTTGGGTGTCCACCTGTCCCATGCCTTGGTGTGGTCTGTGGATGAAGTGTTCACCTGCCTGGTGTAGGAGTCACAATCAGTTAACATTGATACCTGCAGACTCTGCTCTCGGGAGCTGCATGCCATTTGTTCTCTATTTGAGTTTGACTTTTCATGACCAGCAGGAATGTAACCCTTAGCCTTGTCTGGACAGAGGTCAGACTTTGGGCTCTGTCAGTAAACCGCATTAGCGGTCGATGCCAGGCTTCTTAACCTCAGGATAGCCACACCCTGCACGGAGCAGATGACTAAAGCCATGTCCCTCTGCGCTCCAGAAACAGCACAAAGCTTTACCAGAATGTGTGCAGCCAACTCTTTGAAAGAACAGGTGCTCTGAGGGACTGAGTCAATCATTGTCTGGGGGGAGGGTGTTGGGGGAAGTGCCTCCCTCTCCTCTGTCTCCCTCCTCTCTTCATTGCTTGCAAAAGAAGCAATGAGGCGTTTTGCCTGGTGTTCAGTGCAGGTGTTCCTTTACCCCTGGAGAAGCATTTTGTGTGGTGTTCAGTTACACTGAAAGTCCCAAATTCCCAAAGGCCTGGCCTTGAATCCAGGGTCCAGCCCTTCCTAGTTGGTGACCCTAGCAAGGGGGTACATGCCTCTCAGCCTCCACTCTCCCAGCGGAACAACAGGGGCTGCATGAAGACCACTGTCCATGACATCAGAAGCAGATGCCCAGAGCTTAGTGCAGCTCTTGGCACAAGGTGCACCCTCAGTGAGAGTCAGCTCCTCCTGCCTCTTCCCATCGTCCTCCCCTCGCCCCTAGGAAAAGAGGGTAGGCCTGAAATGGGGGCAGGAGAGACAAACCTCTCCTCTTTCCCTCATTAGAATTGCCTGCTCAGCAGCCTTAACCTTGAACTGAGCTCAGCCCTACCCCTGGGGCCGGATTTCACCTAAGAGCAGTGCCCGGGTCAGTCTACCCAGTCGCAGCAGCAAGACACAAACCTTCAGGATAGGCGCATCCCACACCAGACGTCCTGTGCAAATCTGGGTGCAGTCTGCACCTCACATCCTGTGGACCCCTTGGAGCCTCTTCTCTCCCGGCTTCCTCATCACCATCACCTCTGTTGCAACCTGCTCCGTGGCATTCACTGACCTCGTGACAATTGTTTACATGAAAGAAAAAAACACCAGGTGATCATCAATCGTTCTTACTTTCTTACTTGAGAATTCCATTTAAGAACAAGCGTCTTCTTTATTTCAGAGGCCAGGTTTGTTGACCAAGGCTACCTCAGCTGTCAGCGCAGGAGGCCTGCTGCTGTCTGAACCATAAAGTGGGATTTGAGAAGGCACGAGGTTGGTTTGTAGAATCCGGGGACCAGCCAAACACCTGCACCCCGGCCACAGAGCAGCTCAGGGCGCCTCTGCAGACTTGCCCGTGAACATCCCATAGGACACGTCAGCAAAGCGATGCTGCTCCACTGCGACCTGGCCAAGTGTCACACTCCGAGGAGAAAGAGCCCTGTTGACCACTCCACCTTTGGATAATGACCATGGCAGAAGGGCACAAGCGCAGGACAGACAAGGGCGCTGGGGGAATCCCTGTCAGCTGAGCCGGCCCCCAGTGGGTGTTCATGTAATTGAGGAGAAGTCACACTTCTTAAGACAAAGCTAATAATAATACAATTCTATTAACAAGAGCTTTTTACTGAGCAAGTATTATAATGAATACTCTTTTTAACATTAAAGTAATTCCTTCCTTTATCTGGTTGTGAGTTTTTTTTAATTTTAATTTTTATTTTTTGTTGTTATATGCAAGAGACTTCACAGACATGATCTTTAACCCTCAGTCTAAACAGCCCTATGAAGTCGGTATGGTTAGACCCACTCAGACCAGAAGGCAGGCCCGCAGGGGCCAAGCAACACACCTAAGGTGACGTGGTCGGTACGTTGCAGAACTGGGACTTGAACCCAGATCTTCCTGCCTCTAGAATGCATTGTCAGATTTAGAATGCTTCACTGGTGTAAGCAGCCCATGCCTGACATTATGGATCTAGAATAATGATAAGGAGACAAGTGGAGCCATTCTTGTCCAGAGCTGCTAAGTCAAGTGTAAGTTCCCCATCTCCAACTGTCAGGGCACCCATCATAGAGTGTCAGCTCTCTGCAAGGAAACTCGGAAGCTCTTTGACAACTAGACCACTCCCTATTCCCACATGCCTTGGTCTTGCTCTTCCCCTCCCCATCTTCCCACCAGCAGGAATCCTTCAAGGCTCAGTGTCAACGCCTCTCACAGGAAGGCTGCCTGGACTCTTGTGTCTCTGAATAGCAGCACTGGCCATGCTCGGCTTTGCATTGAACGTATCTTCATCCACCCAATACTCCTACCAACGTTCTTTCATCGTTCCCTTGAGACGAGGAAGACATATGGTCTTCTATACCTTCCTTACCACATTAACCTCTTTAGCAGACCTGGGGCATTCTCTCTTTTGTTGTTGGGTTGAGTTGAAAAATGCCACCCTGCCTTGAATCCCTCTTAATGAAGGAGGAACTCCCTCCAATCACACCTGTCCCTCTATCCGGAGAAGGCAAAAAGAAGAGTCTGTTTCATCATCAATCTTTAGAGTGATGGAAAGAGATAGAAAAATTGCCAGCGTGCTGACTGTGGCAGCAACTACATGGGCTCCCTCGTCTTCTAGTCCTCCCTGCGCCCTCTGAAGGTAGGTGCGGCCATGCGACTTGCTTTGGCCAAGATGTGGGTGAAAGTGAAAATGCTTCTTCCACGTGGAGCCTTCGGACCTGGTGCTCACTGAGTGTCCTCTTTCCTGTCTGGGCATCCCAGGAAGCCTGTGCCCAGATGGACCCTGTCCACTGGGGCCCCTGAGGGACAGCGGTCGACAGAGCCCTCCTGCTGATGCTGGACACACAGCATGAAGAAGAAAGAAACAGTGCTGTGTGAAGCCACTGAGACGCTGGGCTCATTGTCACCATGACATAGCCTCGCTGTTTCACAAATTCACGTATCGAGCCTTCTTCTCAGAATAATCAGCTCTTATTTATTGATAGAAAGAGGGTTCATAATAATGAGGTTAAATAATTGAGTGTGGTAACAAATTGTATAAAATATAGCCCCAGCTCTGTTGTGCAGTATAATTCTGCACAAATGCATACACACACACACACACACACCCCAAAGCAGAAAGTATGGACTTTTTTCGGCAGCAATTGTTCATGCTCTATGAAAGCTGTTAATTTTTCTCACTGGAGCTAGGCCAATTCCGTTCAGTTCAGGAAGGCAACCATTGCAGAATTTCTTCTAGCGTTGTTTTCTAGAGGTACCTCGGTGCCATCTAGAAGACTGGGTATTTTCCCTTAATGAAAAGATAGTCAGAATAGGGGGGAAATGCTTTTCCTTTCTTTCTTCCTTTATCTTTCTTCCCTTAAAAAAAAAAAAACCCAGAATGATGTTGTGATTAACTTGCATTTTGCAGCATAGTGGATATGACAGTCAACCAAATTAATCCCATTATGCAAAACCCAGTTCACAAATGGTTTTGCATTTTTGCAAAATTATGTCAATTTTCCCATAAATTGGAGAGGCTGTGTCAGTTTTCTGAACTGCACAGAAATGCTTCCCAGTGCTGTATATCTATATTTCCCTAATTCAGAAGGATACAGATTTTAGCTCCATGGCACAAATTAGGATTCATAACTTTAATGCTGATATTTTTGTTTACGTGAGACTTGCATGAGAATTGTCATTCATTTCACATTTATTTACGATCTTCTTCCTCATCGTACTCATCATGATGGGAAAAAGAAAGAACACTAGCAGTCTGGAGAAAAAAATGGTTACAACAAAATTCTTAATTATTTTGATATTAAGAACATGATTCATTCTTTCTTTTTCCTTCTCCAGCACTCAGCCGGGTGCCTGTAGCCCTCACCCTGAGTGTCTGTGGCTTTTTCTCTGTCTATGTTCAAGTGATCAGGCAGCAGACAGAGCTTCCCAAATGCCGTCCCCCTGGCCAGCCGCAGACAGGCTGTTGGTGGCCAAATCTTCCTGGCATTGACTGTGATCTGTGAATTCCCTGTAACTGGACGAACTCATCAAATTCAACCCACTCCTGCCTTGAGCTGCCGAACAGCCAGGATCTGGAAGGCTCGAACCCTGACCCCTGTCACCAGCCCTCCGAGCCTCGCACATCTGCTGGCTGGGTGCCGCGCTGCTTCACCTGGTTCATTTCAAATGCAGCAGGCCCCCTCCGCTCCGAGCCCAACATCGCCTCCTCTCCGTGTCTCTCTCTCTCTCTCTCTCTTTTAAAGGGAGAAAGAAAAAGCTTCCTTGTTTTGAAGACTGGCGCTCCGAGGGCTAAATTACTTACTGAATTCGGAAAATCTATTTTTTAATGGTTCTTCTTTCTCTGCACAGCACTCTTTATTCCGAGAATGCTTTCTTGAGCAGCGAGTTGTTGACTTTGTATGCTTTGGATTTATTAGACATGTGTCAAGTTGTCAACCTCCTACCGTCTGCATTTGTGTCCACCTTGCAAACAGCAGGGAAAAATACTTTTTTTTTTTCCACGAACGTTCACTTCTTGGCAGTTCTGAAACAAATTTTTGAACAGTTGCTGTTCCTATTGATAGCAATAGTTTGATGTTTCAAAAAAAAGCCAGGGTTTTATTTTCCCCTAAATTTTTGACATGTTCTGTCATATCATATCACATCAGACCCTGATGCATCAAAAACAAAAAAAAAGGGAGGGCGCAGCCTGCTTTGCTCACATAGATCATGAGCCTTCACAGAACACCCACCCATCTGTTCGCTGCTTTCGTCCTTTTGTTCTGTCTCGAATGCTGGTATTCCTCAATCAAATGTATTCTTGCTTCTTCTAAGCCACTGTAGTCTCTTCGGCAAGGCTTCCTCATCTTTGTGAGAAAGAGAAATAGTTCCAAGGAATTTGGAGACTATTCGCCTTTCCCTACTGGTGAGGGGCTGGAATCTAGATCCCTTGGTATCAACTGCAAACAACAATAGAAAAGGAAGAATACACAAATGAAGTCAACGCCCAATAGCTCCAGGCAAGTGTCACCTAAAATTGCTGAAACTGTGAAAAGAAAAGTCCACAATCAAGACCGTTCCTCCCAGAGCCTTTCCGTCCCCTGGCAGGGCCGCCAGGATCTCCCCTCGCTGTCGGGAGCATGCTGAGACTGTGAAATGAAGCCCAGCGTGATCTGCACCCCCGGCTCTGCCCTGGCAGCTTGTCCTCCAGAAAGGGGAGGTGGACTGCAGGGCGGGTCCAGCCGCACCGCTCCCCACCCTGCCTGGTGCTCTGGGAGCAAAGCCCAGGCCCCTCCCGGACCACCCTCCTTTTGCCGCCTCAGGACCAGCCTCATCCAGGGTCTGCCCCAGGGCCTTCAACTCACAGCTCCATCTGCATGGGAAGTGCCAGCCCCCCACAGACCGAGTTTCAGGGAGACTTAGCCCGCTGCACAGACCATGACTGTGCAGGACCGCGCGACACATGGCGTGGGAAGGCCCCTCAGGGCACGTGTGGGCCTGCGGATTCTGGATGAATGAGACCTGCTGCCCACACTCGGAGAAAGGGCCAAGTGCACAGGCAGGCAGCTGCCCGTAGGAGGGAACACGGGCTCTCAGCCCAGGTTGGAGCAGAGTGATGGGGTAGAGCCAGGGTGGGAGCAGTTGACCCTGCAGGGGGCCAAGAGCGGTGGTAGAGGGTAGCCTCTTGGAGGAGGTGATGGCGACCACGTCTGTGTGGGCAACAGGTGCACACTGCAAGGCTGGGAGCAGAACAGGCGGGCTGTGCTGGAGATGAAGGCTGGAGATAACCTGAGAGTAGCGAGTGAATTGCACAACACAAGGAACTGGGCTTGGGTTTTCTCCTCCCACTTAGTGACACCACAGTTTTGCCTGTTCATCCAAGCCAGCACCGAGGGCCCACACTCTCCTCACCCCGGCAGCCTCAGGGGCATGCCAACTGCATTGCCACGCAGGACCCTGGGCTCAGCTCAGATGCCACTGCACCTGAAGTCTTCAGGGGCCTCGTGGGCCGGGGCAGGAGCTCCCAGACATCCATGCCTTCCTTGTGTCTGTCATTTGCACAGCCAATCTGTCTGTCCCTCCACCTGCGGGCCGCAACCTTCAGGCCCAGCTGTGTCTTAATGCCCTTTATCCCAAAGAGCTCAGCTGCATGAACTCAAAAGGCGATAGGGAGCAGAGCTTTTAGAGGAGTTTAAGCAAGAACTTGAATAGATTTGCATTTTAGAAAAATGTGATGTGAAAATGGATTGTGAGCTGGGGTGTGGGGGCAAGACTGGGGTAGAGACTGGGGTAGAGACTGGGGTAGAGACTGGCGTAGGAGGAGGTTGTGACTATTTTATGGCAGGAGATGGGGAAGCCCAACTCAAAGTAGTGGGAGCTGGGGTAATAAAGAGAGGCCAATTTGAGACATCCAGGTGAAAAAATCAGGACCATCAGGTTTCTTGTTGGCACAGGGGATGGAGGACAGCCTTGGGAGACTGGTGGGGGCAGGGCATGCAGCGGGGAAGGCAGGCTTGGTGAACAGGCTAGGGTGTGGGTGCCACAAGGAGTTGCATTTTAAAATGGGGACACCAGGTGAGGCTGGCCATGCGGATTTGGAGCTCGTGGGAAAGTTTGCTGTGCGGTGCAGTGAGGGAGCCTGGGTGGTGGGGGGAAGGCTGGGCTCTGCGTGATTCCCCCAGTGGTGCTGGGTGGGTTCTGAGCTTCTTTGGGCTTCAGTTTCCTATTGGGTACGAGAAGGGGGAGGGATGGCTCCTTACAGTACCAACATTCTAGAGCTCCGCGGGGCATCTCGGGGTAAGCAGCATGGCCCTGAGTCTCGAGCTCGGTCAGGTGCAGTCCCTGCTCTTCTGGAACCCTGTCGGTTTCCTACAGGTGCCATCACAAAGTGCCAAAAATCCAGTGGCTTAAAACAACAGGAATCCATTCTCACACTTTTGGAGGCCGGATGGAGGTACAGGCAGGACCAGGCTTACTCCGAGGGCTCCAGGGAGAAAGTTCCATGCCCCTCCAGCTCCTGGGGACTCCCGGCAATCTCTGGCATTCCTTGGCTTGCGGCGGCATGGCCCCCCTCTTTGTCTCCATCTTCACACGGCCTTCTTTTTTCTCTATGTGTCTCTGTGTCTGCTCTTCCTCTTACAAGGACACCCGTCATTGGAGTCGGGGCCCACCCTCCTCCAGTATGACCTCATCCTAACTGATTACATCTACAAAGCCTCTGTTTCTAAATCGTGTCGCACTTGAGTTTCTGGGTGGACATCAATGCAGGGGCATTATCAGGCCGGTCCACTTGCACTTGCTTGTTGGGGTCAGAGCCCTCCCTAAACCAGGGCTCCCCATGGGTTGCCCGTCTGCCGCAACACAGGCTAGCGGGGAAGCAGTAGATATGCCACTTCTACATATTTGTCACATTTATTTTGAGGTAAGTTATATGACATATATAATAAATTAGTACTGTGGTATATGTATATTATTAACAAATCAGTATACGTTCATTGGGGGACTTACTGATTTTTTAACATTGGGTCACACAGACAAGAAAGTATGGGGACCCCCGCTGAGACCCTGAGTCCCAGATAGGTGCTCTGATTGGAGCTGGCTGGATCCCCCTCACCTACAGCAGAGGTTGCCACATGGTCATGACTTAATGTTGGGTAGTTACATGGGGGGGAATAGGAAGGAAACACCCGGTCCCTCATTCCACCCTGTGGGACACGGTGTGGTGCGGTGGGACACTGTGTGATGTGGTGGGACACGGTGTGGTGCGGTGGGACATGGTGTGGTGTGGTGGTGGTGAGACACCCGGTCCCTCATTCCACCCTGTGAGACACTGTGTGGTGCGGTGGAACATTGTGTGGTGCGGTGGGACACGGTGTGGTGCGGTGGGACACTGTGACGCGGTGGTGGTGAGCGCTGGCCCTGGAGTTTCAGCCGCCACTGCACTGCCAAGCCTCTAGCACTGCCATCTTGGACTAATTACCGTACTGGGCTGTGCCTCAGCATTGTTTCCTGTAACGGGGTTTGAGGATAATCCCACTACCTCAGCCGGCTGCCAAAACTGGACTTGATATTTTATATCAAGGACTTAATACCATGCTCACCCCCAAAATATTAGCTGCTGTTGTTATCGCCTTCATGAAGACAACCAAGTGGAATGGAGAGGCACAGGGTACCTGCTGCCCTGGCGCTGCCCCTCCCAAACCTGGGCATCTGCCAAGCCTCTGCAGCCCCTCCCTGAGCTCCATCCTCCCTGCGCTCACTCCTGACTGGGACCCTGCCCACGCATTTTCCCCCTAAGGAAAGGAAGGCTTTGGACAGCGAGGTTGAGGGCCTGTTGGCTGCTCTATCACTCTGTACTCTCTAGCCATTCCTGCAACAAAAACATTTCAAATGTGGGGGGTTGATGGGTGTGCGTACATGTGTGTGCGGACGTGTGTGTGCGCGCGGACGTGTGTGTGTATGTGTGTGTGTATGTGTGTGTGTGCGGAGACAGAGAAGGATTATGAGTTCCCATCTCAGGCTAATGAGGCCTGTAAGTGTGGAGCAAATTCACACTGGACCGTTTGGCTGCAGAACTGCAAAGTAGAATTATAATTAATTTGTTGTCCAACATTACCCATAGGACTTTTTTTAGCATTTCTACTTTCCTGGCTGTTACTGCCCATTGAATTCCAATGTTTTGGATTAATATCTTCTGGTTACATCCTCCTGCCGTTTACCATGCTGAGCGTCATTTTATTTCTTGTCCATATTTTGGGCTCTTCAAACGATTTCTCTGTCTTCGCTGGTCTTCTCAACATCTCCCAATTTTGCACAATCTGTGAATTTAATTAACAAGTCTTTATCTTCTTCTCCAGATAATTAACGAAGATGTTAAATAAAGCCAGACCGCACGGACCCCTGGGGTACCATGCGAGACCCCCTCGCGGACATGGTACACTGCTATTTATCATCATCTTTGTTCATGGCCCTTCTGCCAATGCTGAACTCACACGGCAGCAGGAACCTGAGAATCTGGGGAGTCCATCTGGTAGAGCGCTGATTAGGGCAAAGCGCCCCGGACCCCAGCACAACCAGCTCTGGGACCGCGGTCATTCACTCAAATCTTGGGCCTCAGTCTCCATGTATTACAGCAAGAGGCACCGGCTCCCTTCCTTTCTGCACGAGGGGTCGATGTTGCCATTTCTCTCGGCCGGCACTGTCTCCCCTGTCCACAGTGCTTCCTTTCTGGCCCCCAGACCTTTCCCAACATTTGGATGTAAACAGACCCTCAAACCTTACCCCTCCTCCTTCGCCTCTCAAACCCGAGGGTGTCTGCCTTGCCTTCTCGGTGACGGCCACTCCATCCTGGCTCAGGTCCACAGTCTTGGCGTCATCCTTGACTGCGCCCTTCTTTGCACACCGACAGCCAGTCTGTGAGCAGTGCTAGCGGCTCTGCCTTCAAAATGCAGCCAGAATCTCAGCGCTTCTCTCTCCTGCCGGTGCTGCTGCCCTGGGCTAGGCCTCCCGCAGGCCTGCCTGGCCACTGCGCCCCGACACACACACATCTGTTCCCTGCTCCTCTTCCTGGCTGGCCTCCCTCACTCTCACCCATGCACAGCAGCCAGAACCCGTTAAATTACAAGTCAGACTGCGCCAGTCCTCTCCCAAACCCCTCCGCGGCCTTCCCGCCTGTCTCCAGTAATAAAAGGCCCGCAGTCTCACGGTGATGTTTCCTATGACTGCTGTGACAAATTTCCACAAGCTCGGAGGGCTCACCAATGCAAATTCATTACCAAACCGTTCTGGAGGTCGGAAGTCCCACTCAGGTCTCACGCGCTAAAATCAAGGTCTTGGCAGTATCGTTTCTTCTGCCACCTCTCAGGGAGAAGCTGTCTGCGCATTGCAGTCTGCCAGGGCCATCCGCCCTCCTTGGCTCAGGGCCTCCCACCACTCCGGGCTCCACTTGGATGGCCACATCTTCGCGGACGTTCCTGCCTCTGTCTTCCACTTACAAGGGCCCTTGTGATGACATTAGACCCCTCAGATAGTCCAGGATAGTCTCAAGATCCTTGGCCTGACAGCACATGCACAGTCCCTGTTGCTGCCGAGGGTAACATATTCACAGGTCTTGGGGATTGGGGACCATCATTCTGCCAGCCGCAGTGGCCTTCAGTGTCCCCCACCGATTGGCCTCCTGATCACCTCTCTGACCTTGTCTCTTCTCTGTCCCCATGCACACTATCCTCTCCCCAAGCTGATCCTGGGGTGAGTCGGGGATGGGGGGTAGGGGCGGGCTTGCTGTGGTGTTCTCCAATTTCCCTGGTGTAAATGCACCCATCATACTGATTTTCACATCTCCAGTTGGCATCACTTAACATGGACCTGGGAGGAGGTGGGCGCCATGAACTCCCACTGCTCCGCGGGGTCCCTGAGGCTCTATGCTTGCCCTTCTCTCTGCTGTGACATGCTGCCCCAGAAGCCACAGGCTCACAGGGCAAGCTCCTGCCCTCACAGAGGCCTCTCTTGGCACTGCCCGGAAACCACACACCCTGCCCATCCATACTCATCCTTCCTTCTCTACCTTCCCATCTTTGCATCCATCACCATCTAAAACTTCACCGTCTGAAAGTGCCCACGGTCCTTCTCTTGTGTATTGCTTATCTCCCCAGAGGACAGCAGGGACACCAGGGAGGGGGTTCTGTGCAGCTCCAGTACCTACAACAGTGCCCGGACGTCATAGGTGATCAATCAGTAGCTGTGGATAAACGGGTGCATGGACGCCTGGCCCCATGTGCGACAGGACAGAGAGATGCTTTCTGCTCTTACCGCTCCTTAGAATCTGAGCTGTCCTGGGAGCCATGCAGAAGGGGAGTACGGCTCATTATTCTGAAACTTACACATGCTTTTCTAAAAGCTCCATTTTCTTTAGTGTTCATGGGTGCGTTCCTTTCTTCTTCAGCGCTGGTCTGTTCTTCCACTAGCTATCCACTTTAGATTTGCTAGGGACTAGTGAATGAAATCATGCTCGTGTGCTTCACAGAAAAGCTAATCAATTACCATTTTCTAATTTAATAGTAAATCTCCAGCCTACATCCTTTTCTATAATAATAATATTTGGTTCAAGGAGATCCAAAGGAAAAGAATTAATCCAAGAAGCTCGCAGGGAAGCATGTTGACAAGGGTTCTGTAAAACACTCATTTCAATTTAGGGATAGGAGAATAAAAGATATCAAACATGGCATTAGGTTATGACTCTACATAGTGGAGATTATGGAAGAAAGGTGATTTTCATAGGATAGGAAAGCGTCAAGAATATTTTGGAACCAAAATGGTATTTAACATTCCTTGATGACTTATTAAATGCTTGGTGCCAGGCTAAATGCTTTACCTGTGTATCTCAGCACAAATGAGGGAAGTCCACTCAAAGGTACCTATAGAACACTGTACAGGAGCAGCCTGCACTCAGCACTGTTGTGACTACGATATCTCACTCCACCAGGCAACATGCAAAAGGACCATGGTAACCTTCAGACTTCTGGCCTTAAGCAGAGTTGTACTTTTTGACCTTTCACCTCAGACCTTTTCTTCCATGCTGACCCCCAGGCTGGCCCATGTTGCTCATCAATGGCTGTCTGCCTCCAGCTAGCCCTGAGTTCCTGGGGCCTGCAATGATTAGTAAGAGGCTTCAGCCATCCAAGCTTCCTCAGGATTTCAGGGGTAGCTATAAAGTTCATCAGATTTCTCAAAGTGGGCTTTTGATGGTATTAAGCCCTCTGAGAAAGAAGGGTTCTATGATCAAATAAGATTGGGAAATAGAAGATTAAAATGTGTACCGGAGTTCTTTACTGCATGAGTCCTCAGAATTGTGCATGATAAGTTCTCAAGAGCAGAATATTGTCTACAACCTTCCAAAACTATGCAAACACATTTCTGTCTGTTTGAGTAATATCTTTGATAATTACCATACTCTGGAAAGCACTTCAGGAAATACTGTTTCACCTATATACCGTGGTATTTCTTCTGTCTCCAGCCAATACCTGAGATTCAGGTGACCACCTGATGGGAATAAGAGGTAGGGGGTTCCTGCAACAATTGGGTGAAGAGTTCTAGGTTGGGCAAATCAGTGCTCTTGCCAAGAACAATTAGAGAATTTAGGTAGCTAGAAATACCTAAAATTGATAGATTATAGATAATAAATAATAGATCAAGAGATTGATGATTGACAGATGATAGATATAATAGATAAAGGATAGGTATAGATGGATAAATACATACGTGTGTGTGTGTGTGTGTGTGTGTGTGTGTTTATTTAGAACAAGAAAGGGACCTCTAGATATAGTAATTTCTTTGAAAGGCATTAGTGGGCCACTAAAGAGACCAGAATTTGGGGGCCAAATCCTAAGAGAAGGAAAGTTCAGAGAAGTGAGGCGATGTTTTATGAGCTACACTTCCCCCCCAGGGTAATTGTGGATGTTTGATATAAAACAATATATGAGTATCTGGGCAAGGAGCTGCTGCTAAGAGATGGAGAAGCCATCAGAGCTTCTGGTAATTGCACAGAGCTAGAGAGACAAAAGTTATGTATCTCAGGAAGGAAAGAAGACACAAAGAAGTGAGTTCGACATTCATTGATTTCCACTGGAGAAACTTGCCAGATTTTCAAGCTGTGCAGGACAAGAAGCAAAGAAAGTAAATGGAAATGGACTGAAACATAAACCATAATCTTTGGCGAAGTAACGGCAGCTAGATTTCCAGACCTACCAAGAAGGAGAGACCCTGTTAAATACATAAGGTACCGTTTGGAACTTTGGAAAGCTACACTCATAGAACAGTGGTGAAAAAAGTTAGATCAAGACTTATAAAAACTGTGACCCCCCAGCTAGAAATAGCATGATTTTTGATTGGATTAAGATGTTATTTCCCACACTAACTAACAACCAGAGGATAGAGTGGAACCATCTATAGTGGTTTATACACTGTATTTGGCATTCAATAAAAAACCACTAAGCATATCAAGAAATGAGATCAAGGGAAAAAGAAACAATAGAAATAGACAAACAGATGAGATGACCTGATCTAGTTATTGTAGTTGTCAGATATGCACTTTCAAATAAACTTAATATTAATAACAAATTAATTAATATATTCAAGAAAACAGATGACAATGTGGAGAATTTCACCCAAAAATAAATCAGAATCGACATAAAAGAAGCAAATAAAAACTGTAGAAATCAAAGATTTTAAAATATATATTTTTTAGAGACAGGTTTTGCCATCTTGCCCAGGCCAGTCTTGAACCCTTGGGCGCAAGTGATCTTCCTGCCTCAGGCATCCCAAAGTGTTGAGCTTATAGTCATGAGTCACTGTGCCCAGCAAAAATTAAATGAGTTGATGGACTTAACAGAAGATTAGATTTGGCAAGAAAAGAAGATTAGTAAACTAGAAGATAAATAAGTAGACAAAATCCAGACTGAATCACCTAAAGCAATAGTAAAAAATTTGGAAAAGAGAATATAAAGCACAGCGGACATAGTGAAAAGTCTAATGTATACATAATTGGACTCTCATAAAGGGAGGAAAGGCAGAAGGGGGCATAAGCAATATTAAGAGATAATGGCTAACAATTTTCCAAATATTATAAAAGACATAAAGCTCCATATTCAAGAAGCACTATGAAATGCAAGCAGGATAACTATGAAGGCAACCACACTTAGATACATCATGCTAAAACTGTTGAAAACCAGAGACGAAGAGAAAATTTAAAGCAGATAGATTTAAAAGATGCATTATGTTCAAAGATGAAATGCTATTACTGGTGGTTGCTTTCTCAACAATGAAGGAACATTTTTTAAATGCTGAAAACACTCAACTGCCAACCTATAGAATTCTATACCCAGAAAAAATAATCTTCAAAAACAGAAATGCAATAAAAATATTTCCAATAAAATAAAAATAAATAAATAAGTGAAAGCAGAGAGAATTTATCAACTTTTAGAATCACACTAGAAAATATAAAACATTCCCCTGGCAGAGAGATAATGATACCAAACATACTAAAAATAGTACAGAAATGAATGAAGGAAATGTGGATGTATATTTAACATACATATATTTAGATATTGGCTAAACAAATTAATAATGATAATGTCATGTGTGATCCAAATTTTGTAATATAATGCATGATCTTGTTGGGCTTATTCTCACTAAAACAAAAGTCTGGCATAAGAAAAGGTAGTTTAAATCTTCTAAAACCCTAGCATTGCCTTGCAAGTGACAAAAGCACTAATTTATATTATTCAAAGATTATCATAGGGTGATTCTTAAAAGAAAAGAATGCATAACCAACAAGCTATAAAAAAGATGAAATAATAAAAATATTTTGAAATTTGAAAATATTTTGAAATGAATTATAATAAAAATGTAACTTATCAAAGTATGTCTCTGTGCAGCTAAAGCTAAATTTATAGCCTTAAGTGCATATATTTAAAAAGAAGAAAGCTGAAAAATCTATGATGTAAATGTCAGTCTCAAGAAGTTATTTTAAAAAAGCAACAAATTAAACCCAACTAAAGCAGAATGGAGGAAATAAGAAGGATGGGAGCAGAATCAATGAAATAGAAAATAAACCTATAATGGACAGAATTAACAAAGTCAGAAATTAATTACTTTAGAAGACAAGTAAAATTGATAAATATGTGGCAAGACTGACTAAAAAATAAAGAGGCCGGGTGCAGTGGCTCACAGCTGTAATCCCAGCACTTTGGGAGGCCAAGGCGGGCAGATCACAAGGACAGGAGATTGAGACCATCCTGGCTAACATGATGAAACCCCGTCTCTACTAAAAAATACAAAAAAATCAGCCGGGTGTGGTGGTGGGTGCCTGTATTCCCAGCTACTCGGGAGGCTGAGGCAGGAGAATGGTGTGAAACTGGGAGGCGGAGCTTGCAGTGAGCCGAGATCGTGCCACTGCACTCCAGCCTGGGTGACAGAGCGAGACTCTGTCTCAAAAATAAATAAATAAATAAATAAATAAATAAATAAATAAATAAATAAATGGCACAAATTACCAACATCAGTGATGAAAAAAGAGATAATGCTATAGATTCTGATTCTATACATTTTAAAAGTTAAAAGAGAATATTACATAATGATGCCAAATAATATGAAAGTTTAGACCAAATGAACAAATTCCTAGAAGGGAGTAACTTAATCAAACTTACAAAAGAAGTAATATAAATTCAAATAGTCTTATATTGATTTTTAAAGTTGAACAAGCACTTCTAGACCTATTAAAAGACCTAGACAGCCACATAATAATAATGGGGAATTTCAACACCCCACTGACAGCATTTGACAGCATTCTGGACTTAACTTCAACACCTGACCAATCAGACCTAATAGACATCAGTAGAATACTCCGCCCATTTACCACAGAATATGCATTCTTCTCATCTGCACACAGAACATAATCCAAGGTCAATTACATTCTTAACCATAAAGCAAGTCTCAATACATTCAGAAAAGTTGAAATCATACCAATCATACTCTTGAATCTCAGTGGAATAAAAATAGAAATTAACACCAAGAAAACCTTCTAAAACCACACAATTACCTGGAAATTAGGCAATTTGCTCCTGAATGACTTTTGGGTAAACAATAAAATCAAGGCAGAAATCAAAAAAATTCTTTTAAATAAATGAAAACAGAAACATAGCATACCAAAATCTATGTAATGCAGTAAAAGATGTGTTAAGAGTAAATTTTATAGCACTAAATACCCACCTCAAAAAGCAAAAAATATCCCAAAATACCTAGAAGAATTAGAAGAAACAAGAACAAACCAACCCCAAAGCTAGCAGAGGAAAAAAAATAACTAAAATCAGAGTGGAACTGAACAAAATTGAGACCCAAAAACTCATACAAAGAATTAACAAAAACAAAAGTTGGTTCTTTGGAAGGATAAACAAGATCTATAGACCACTAGCTAGATTAACAAAAAATAAAATGGAGAAGATCCAAATTAGCATGATCAGAAATGACACAGGTGACATTACAACCAGTCTCACAGAAATGCAAAAGAACTTCAGAGTCTATTATGAATACTTCTATGCACACAAACTAGAAAGTCTAGAGAAAAACGATACATTCCTGGAAACACACAATCTCCCAAGATTGAATCAGGAAGAAATTGAAACCCTGAACAGACCAATATCAAGTTCCAAAATTGAATCATTAATTTAAGAATGCCTACCAACCAAAAAGAAACTTCAAACCAGGTGGATTCAGAGCTGAATTCTACCAGACATACAAAGAAGAGTTAGTACCAATTCTGCCGAATGTATTCCAAAAATCTGAGGAGGAGGAACTAGCATCATCCTGATACCAAACCTGGCAAAGACACAATGAAGAAAAAAAAAATACACAGACCAATATCCCTGATGAACATAAATGCAAAAATCCTCAACAAAATACTAGCAAACAAATCCTAAGATCAAGATTGGTTGAGCATATGCAAATCAATAAATGTAATTCACCACATAAACAGAATTAAAAACAAGAACCATATGATTGTCTCAATAGACATAGAGAAGGCTTTCAGTAAAATCCAATATCCCTTCATGATAAAAACCCTCAAGAAATTAGGCATCAGCGGAATATATCTCAAAATAATGAGAACCATCTATGCCAAAGCTGTAACCAACATCATAATGATCAGACACAAACTGGGGGATTTCCCTTTGAGAACTGGAACAAGACAAGAATGTCCACTCTCACTGCTCCTATTCAACATAGTACTGAAAGTGCTAACCAGAGCAATCAGGCAAGAGAAAGAAATAAAAGGCATCAAAATAAGAAACAAAGTCAAACTATCTCTCTTCACAGACAATCTGATTCTATACCTAGAAATGACTTCAGTAAAGTTTTAGAATATAAAATCAATATACAAAAATCAGCAGCATTTCTACACACCAATAACATTCAAGTGAGAGCCAAATCAAGAATGCAATCCCATTTACAATAGCCGTACAAAACAATAAAATACTTAGAAATACATCTAAAGAAAGAGGTGAAAGATATCTACAAGGAGAACTACAAAACACAGAGAAAGAAATCATAGATGACACAAACAAATGGAAAAATATTACATGCTCATGGATTGGGAGAATCAATATAGTTAAAATGGCCATACTTCCCAAAGCAATCTACAGATTCAGTGGTGCTCCTATCAATACCAACATTATTTTTCACAGAACTAGAAAAAACTATTCTAAAATTCATATGAAACAAACAAACAAACAAAAAGCAGAATAGCCAAAGCAATCCTAAGCAGAAGAACAAAGCAGAGGCATCACATTACCTGACTCCAAATTATACAATAAAGCTCCAGTAGCCAAAACAGCATGGTACTGGTACAAAAACAGACATATGACCAATGGAACAGAATAAAGAACCCAGAAATAAAGTCACACACCTATAGCCATCTGATCTTTGACAAAGCTGACAAAAATAAGTATTGGGAAAGGAATTCCCAGTTCAGTAAGTGGTGCTGGGTTAGCTGGCTAGCCATATGCAGAAGAATAAAACTGGATCTCTACTTTTCACCATAACAAAAATTAAGTCAAGATGAATTAAAGATTCAAATGCAAGACTTCGAACTACAAAAATCCTAGAAGAAAACCTAGGAAATTCTGAACATTGGCCTTGGGAAATAATTTATGACTAAGTCCTCAAAATCAATTGCAACAAAAACAAAAATTGACAAGTGGGACCTAATTAAACTAAAGAGCTTCTTCACAGCAAAAGGAACTATCAACAGAGTAAACAGGCAATTCACAGAATAGGAGAAAATATTAGCAAACTATGCATTCGACAAAGGTCTAATACCCAAAATCTATAAGGAATTTCAATAATTGAACAAGCAAAAAACAAATAGCCCCATTAAAAAATGGGCAAAAGACATGAACAGACACTTCTCAAAAGAAGACATGCAAGCAGCCAGCAAACATGAAAAAATGCTCAACATCAAAAATCATCAGAGAAATGCAAATCAAAACCACAATGAGATATCATCTCACATCAGTCAGAATTATTAATATTAAAAAGTAAAAAGCAACAGATGCTGGCAAGACTACAGAAAAGGGGGAATGCTTACGTACTATTTGTGGAATTGTAAATTAGTTCAGCCACTATGGAAAGCAGTTTGGAGATTTCTTAAAGAACTTAGAACTACCATTCAACCCAGCAATCCCATTATTAGGTATATATCAAAAAAAAATTATTTTGCCTAAAAGACACATACACTTGCATGGTCATCACAGCACCATTCACAATAGCAAAGACACGGAATCAACCTAGGTGCCCATCGACAGTGGACTGGATAAAGAAAATGTGGTACATATACACATGGAATACTACACAGCCATCAAAATAACAAAATCATGTCCTTTGCAGCAAAATGGATGTTGCTAGAGGCCATTTTCCTAAGCGAATTAATGAAGAACCAGAAAATCAAATACCACATATTCTCATTTGTAAGTGGGAGCTAAACACTGAGTACTCATGGATATCAAGATGGCAATAATAGAAACTGGGGACTACTAGTGGGGAGAGCTAAGAGCTGGAAAACTAATTATTGTGTACTACGCTCAATACCTGGGTGATGGGATCAGTCATACCCCAAACCTCAGCATCATACAATATGCCCAGGTAACAAACCTGCACATGTCATGTACCCCCTGAATCTAAGTTAAAATAATATTTGTAGTTGAAGTTTTTAAAATTTAAAATGTCCCCATTAAGAAATCTCTGGGCCCAGAAGGCATCACTGGTGAAAAATTTACAAACGTTTAGAGAATAGTAAGACAAAAAAATGATGCTATCCAAAATGTAAGGGTGGGCATCACCAATTCATTTTATGAGGACAGAATAACCTTGATATCAAAACCCAATAAGGGCATTATAAAAAAAGAAAATTTACAAGCTCATGTCCCATAAACATAAATGAAAAGAATCTCAAATGAAAATTAGCAATTCAAATCTCATAGCATATTAAAAGAAGAAAACATCACATTCAAATTGAGTTTGTTCCAGGAATATCAGGATAATTTAACATTAAAATTAACCAATATAATTCACCACAATAATAAAGGGGAAAATAATTATTTTATTTAATAAAACTATAACTGTAAAGATGTTCAATAAAATTCTACACCCATTGATATGATTTGGCTGTGTCTCCACCAAAATATCAACTTGAATGGTATCTCTCAGAATTCCACATATTGTAGGAGGAACCCGGGGGAGCTGACTGAATCATGGGGACTGGTCTTTCCCATGCTACTCTCATGGTAGTGAATAAGTCTCATGAGATCTGATGGGTTTATCAGGGATTTCCACTTTTGCTTCTTCCTCATTTTCTCTTGCTGCCACTATGTAAAAAGAGCCTATTGCCTCCCACCATGATTCCGAGACCGCTCCAGCCATGTGGAACTGTAAGTCCAATTAAACCTCTTTCTTTTGTAAATTGCCAAGTTTCAGGTATGTCTTTATCGGCAGCATGAAAATGGACAAACACACCCATTTATGATAAAACTTATTAGCAAACAAGGAATATAACATTATTAATCTGTTAAAGACTATCTATAAAAATCCTACCAGAAAAATCATACTTTATGATCAAATATTGAAAGCTTTTCCCCAGAGATAAGAAATGGACAAGATTGCCCAAAACCAGCACTTCTACTCACCATTTGACTGGGATCCTAGCCAAGGCAATAAGACAAGAAAAAACACGAAGTATAAGAATTGCAAATAAAGACATAAAATTATCATTACTCATAGGCATCTTGAGTGTATATGTAGAAAATCTAAACAAATCTGTAGGTAAACTCTAAAAACACAAAGAGAATGTAGCAAGGTTACTGGATACAAAATAAGTATGTAAAAGTCAATTATATATTTATATATTAGCAACACCAAATAGAAAATAGTTTTTTAAACATACCACATATAATACAAACACCAAATGCCTACATGATATCAAAGACACACACAGCTGGTGCCCATGAACACACACCCCCATGTGGAGGCTTTATGTTACATGGTTCAGTCATTTGGTTTCTCTGGGTCACTGCTTACTCATCTTTAAATTGCCAATACTGTGTTAGGTTTGGATTGATCACTTGTGCGACCACCGGTAGTTTTAAAATCCCATAATTCTCTTCTTGTCTCATTCATTAATTCTGCAAATACTAGCTGATATTCACCAAGTACCAGGCATGGTGCTAATCTGACAAACATAGGACAGATGGTAAATGTTTGTAGGATAAATAAGGATGTGAGGCCCCACTGCTGTCTTTACAGAGCTCTAGCCTAGTGGGGAAGCCTGTACTCCAAGCACACAGTCATATCATAGTGACTCCTGTTGTGATAGCAAGAGGCACTGGATCCTGGGAGCAGGTGGGAGTGGGGAGTTCTCAGAGGAGGTGTTACATGAGTGGCTTCTTACAGGACATCAGAAGCCAGCCCACCCTGGGTGGAGGAGCAAGGGTGACTGGGAGAAATAACAAAGTAGAGTGTGGGAGGGCCCCTTCCTGTTGTAATGTTATGTCGACATTACATTCATTCAATCTGTTTACACCAAAAAGTTTCTACTAAATAGTCTGTAATGGAGAAGGCTTAATATATTCCCTCCACTTTATGTACTGAGGATCAATAACTTCTGATGATAGAATGCAAGCACTAGAATATTCAGGGACACAGGTGTTGATATAACCCTCAAATCTAGCTATGTCATTGGCTGTTAGCCCTGCTATGTTCCAGAATGGCTGAGGCTGGGAGTTAAACCCCCAGCAGCCAGCTCAGCCAGCTGTGGCTTCTCTCCAGGTTCCAGCAGCACCATTCCTACCTCCCTGATGCTGAGACCCAGAAAGCTTCCATGATTCTCCCACGATGCATCTGTGCTCATCACAGTTCAGGCTCTGCCCATGAGAAGGCCCCCTTCAGACACATGTTGGATCCCAATTTCTTGGTCATTGCCAGGATCAGAGAGTAAACCGTTGGCCTGCTTTTCATTTAAAAAAGAAAAAAAAAAAAGTACATAAGAAACTCGCCCAAAGTGCAAGTCATTCCACATGGCAAGTAGAGGAATTGATCCAACCCATTTTCCATGTTCTTCCTTTATCCCCAGGAGGCTTCAGGGAGCTCATCTACCTGACACTGGCCTTCCATAAAGGGGGCAAGTAAGACAGAGAAGGAGCTTTGGACAATGCAACTGATATTATATTTTTTAAACCCCCTATCGATGAACAAACTGTGCTTGTTTCCCTAATAAACATAAGGCTTTGCAAAAATTGTTTTAAAAAGGGAAAGAAAGAAAACGAAATTTTAAAGCTGTGCTACTGTTTCAGCCAAAATGGCTAGGAGAAGCAACAGCCATCTCCCTGCAGGAGTAACTGCACCCACGAGGCCCACCCTGAGAAGGGAGGCAGCGTTCCCCAGCCAGAAAGAACAGAAGAGCAGCTCGCAAGATCATCTGTTGGGGAGGAGGTGTTTTTATTAAAATTGCAATTGTTGTGGTAGTAATCAGTGGTGATTATCATCCCACTCACCCAAACCCAGCCCGACGCCTCCGACGGGGGCTGCTGCCTTTTCCGGAATGGTTGTAGAAGGGAGATTAGCATCAACACTCCAACAGGTAACCCATCCACAGGCCTCCCCGAGAAGGGAGCTGAATTACTTGCATCAATATTTGAAACACAAGCAAGGCATATCTCAGACGCAGGAGATATGCTGGAAACTAGAAAAAATTGATTTTTTTTTTTCATATTCACTGCCAGATACTGCTGTGCTACATGGCTATATGCAGATAGAGGACACGGTGAGGCTTATCATGCCAGTGATAGATCCCGCACTGTCTTTAAAGGAATCAATCATTAATTTAAATCGTTTATAGCATGACTGTTAGCTTGTTAACCCATTTTCTTCTGTGCGGGAAGAAATTGAGTGACTGTGAGTATACGAGCCTTGGAACGAAAGAGATTTTTTTAACGGGTCGTTGCTGATGGGTCTTCTAAGTCCTGCTTCTCACTTTGTCATTTTAAAGAAAGATTTTATTTTGAAAATTAATATCACAGAACCAATAAGTGCATGTGGAAAGTTCACATAGTAAACTCCTAGAAATGTGAGAGGTAAAATTTCGAACATCTTCCAACCCTCTCCAAGCCCCGTCTGCAGGAAGAGTCACCTGGGTGGGCTGTCACCTCCACCTGTGAACTCACCACTTTTGTTTCTTTCCTTCTTGTCCCTAAGGAAGTGTAGGCATCACCGGAGACTTGGTTGAGTAGTTTTCTCTTTGTGCCAAGCTCTACTTCCTTGGACTGAGACCTGCATTCTTCCAGCTAACCATCATGCATTTGAAGATCAAGTCATATGTTCCAATGACTCTGCATTCGTGGCAGGCTCTGCTGGGAGCTATGGGGGCATGCAGAGGCAGGGCCTGTGTTCCTGGGGCCTGTGATCCAAGGGAAGAGGTGAGACACAAGCCCTACAGGAACCTGCATGTGCCACCGTTGCTGTCAGAGCTACCGCAGCTGTGTCCCACAATGGCAGCCAGGAGAGCCCACAGCAGGAAGGCTCATGCCGGTGAGGAGGTCCGGGAGGGCCAGCATGGAGTAGAGGACTGAAGCGGGTCTTGGAGGATCTTAGAGGATGAGGAAGCTCCAGGAGGGAGGCTCACAGCAGTGCCTAGGTGCAAGGCAGGTGGCCTGGAGCACTGAGGAAGGACTGCTGACCACTGGCTGAAATGAACATTGTGGGTGGGGAAGGGGTTTGGCCTCAGACTTCTAGACTTCCAGGGAGTCCCGATTTCAGATGTTCTTTCTCACTGTCAAGCAACTTGTCAGACTGAGCCTTCTGATAGTAACTGGGAAGATGGTGCCAGCTCTTGTAGGGAAATGTGAGGCTTTTGGAAAGTGAGTTTAGTCCCTAATGCTCCAATAAGGAGAATGGAATTCATCCCGTGGGCTGTAGAAATCCATCCAACGTTCTAGTCCAGAGAACCGTCCGAGATTGCTACACTACTGTGACCAGTGACCACCAATGTGGTGGCTTAAAACAGCACAAATTTCTTCTCCTACCCTTCTGGGGGTCAGAAGTCTAGAATGGCTATGTTCTTTTGTAGGGAAAGCGAGAACCCATTCCCTTGTCTCTTCCAGCTTCTAGATGCTGCCTACGTCCCCTGGTCCATGACTCCTTCCTCCATATTCAAAGCCCACAGCACAGCACCTCCAATCTCTTTCTCTGACTCCATGGTCACCTTTCCTTCTTGCTTTGATCTCCTGCCTCCTTTGTATAAGGATCTCTGTGATTATATCCAGTCCACCAAGACCACCTCTCCATTTCAAGGTCCTTCATCCCAACTGCAAAGTCCTTTTTGCTGTGTAAGGAACAGATTCACAGACTCTGGGGACTAAGATGTGGACATCTTTGAGGGAACATTATTCTGTCCATCACAAAAATGGCCAAGTAAATAATAACAACAGTAATAATGCTAAGTGGAGTGCATTGAGCATGATTTAGTGCCAGGTGCTTCTTCTGTGTTTTGTCTAACCACTGCCATGTGGTAGATAATACTCCCACTTTACAGAAACACAAACCAAGATTCAGAGCTGAAATGACTTGCTCCATGTCCTCCTAACTTATAAAAACCTGTCTTGGCACCCAAGTGTCTGACTCCAAACCACAGATTTCTACCAAAGCAGCATAGGAGGACATAGATGTGATATTTTGTGCTTGGTTGTGGTAACAGCTTAGTTTCCATTGGTGTTTGTGACCTAAGTAGCCTGGAAAATGTCTTTACTGAAGCACGTTATTCACCAAACTTGCACCCGATGCCTGTTAGAGACTGGGTTCCAACCAAGTCCTGATCCTGAGGGTCTCAGCCCAGTGCAGGTGGCAGAGGCCCTCTGAACCTCCCACGACTGCAATAACAGGCCACGAACGAGGCACCACTGGGTCCAAAGGAGACAGCTTTTCCCTCTGTCTGGAAAGGTTAGGGAAGATTTCCCAGAGGGGAAGACATTTGAGCGGAGACTGGAAGGTGAAGAATGAGGAGGATTTTATCATGTGCAGGAGACTTGGGGCTGGGAGGGGAGGACAAATCAAGCAGAGGAAATTGCCAGTGCAAGAATGTGTGTGTGTGTGTGTGTGTGTGTGAGAGAGAGAGAGAGAAACAGAGACAGAGAGACACAGCAATAGAGACAGAGACAGAGAGAGACAGAAATACGGAGAGACAGAGAAGAGGTACTGAGACAGAGAGATACAGAAATAGAAAAAGAGACAGAGTTAGAGAGAGACAGACACAGGGGCACGAAAGAGAAAAGATAGTAGGGAAGCCACGTACGCAGAGGCAGAAGAAAGTGAGAGATAGAGAAGGGGACAAGGAGTGAGGACTCCAGAAGCTCTGGACTAGGAGGGAGTGGAGGCCTGAGGAAGGTGCATCCATGTTGCATTGAGAGCACTGAGTGTAGAGCGCAGTGGGGGAGGAGGGGCCCGGGAAAGTGGGGGTGACCGCCTGGGGTGCGTCCTGCATGGCCAGGAACCAACTGTGCAAATGTGGGGCAAGTTTCTCAGCTCCTCGGGTACATTTTCCTATCTAGTAACAGAGTCAGGTTTGATTATTTCTGGGTCTCTCGACATTCCAGATGGGCTGGTGCTAGCTGCTCTCGGAGCTTCCCCACCGTGTTGGCATGACTGCCCCGGACAGACATCGCTGCGCTTCCGCTCCTGGCCCCTCCAGTGTGTGCCGATGGCTGAGGAAGGGACCCTGGAGATGCTGCTCCCCAGCCATCAAGCCCAGGAGGCCCCATTCCATGAAGCCCCCAGGGCTGGCAGCAAAGCCTGGGGCTGGCAAGGGGAGCAGGTGTGTTTGCAGATTGGGTGGAGGCCGGCTCCCTGCGGGGCTCCTCTCCTCTCCCTCCACTCTCTCTCGTCTTGAAAGACCATCTCACAATCCACCTGTAGGACACACTTGCGCTCAGGAGCTCATCAACTGAGTTGCTACAAACATGAAAAACTGGAAACAACCTGAACACCTGCCCACAGAGGATGGCTGAGTAAATGATATGCATCCATATGTGTTACATTTTGGAGTCATTAAAAAACACGTTTATGAAATGTTAATGGTCTGGGAAAATGCTCATAACAAAATGTTAGGGCAAAAAACAGTTTCTACTTTCTGGTTTTCAAACTAGGAATATAAGTTAACCATTCATAATCAAATTCGAAAAGCAATAAAAAATAAAAATGTGAGATTGTTTCATAACAATCATCTATGTGTGTCTGCATATGTAGACCTGTGTGTGTCTGTGTGCATGTGAATAAAAGGAAATATACCAAAATGCTAACAGATGTTATCTCCAGGAGGGAGAATTTTGGATAATCGTTATTTTATTTATATGTTTCTGTATTTACACATTTTTATAGTAACCATGGATTAATGTTTTATTCTGAAAATAGAAAAAAAAATATGAACTGAAGAATGGTTATTGGCACCACTTCAGATGGGACCATGAGGCCGTGCCTTGAGCTCTGTGTTGGGTGGTATTTTTGGCTTAAGGCAGCCTCCGGTTGAGCACAGACATTCTGAGATGTCGGCTTTCTGGGTGTTTGATACCTGGAGATGCCTCTGAGCCAACTGGGGCCCATGCAAATTGTTCCATCTGCCCAAAGTGGCACTGGCATGCCCTGTACCACCACCAGGAGCAGGGCCTCATGGGAGGCATTTAGGTCCTGAGGGCTCCACCTTTATGAATGGGTTCATGATGTTATAAAAGGGCTGGAGTGAGTTTGGTCCTCTTTGCCCTTTCACCCTCCAGAGAAGGCAGCGTTTTCAAGGCACCATCTTGGAAGAAGACAGCAGCTCTCACCAGACGCTGAACTGCAGCCCTTTGGCCTTGGACTTCCCAGCCGCCAGAATGGTGAGAAATAAGTTTCTGTTCTTTATATTAGTTTTTCTTTTTTTTACTTTTTTTTTTTTTTTAAGATGGAGTCTCGCGCTGTTGCCCAGACTGGAGTGCGGTAGTGCAATCTCGGCTCAGTGTGACTTGCGCCTCTTGGGCTCAAGTGATTCTCCTGCCTCAGCCTCCTGAGTAGCTGGGACTAGAGGCCCACACCACCACACCTGGCTAATTTTTGTATTTTTAGTAGAGATGGGGTTTCACCACATTGGCCAGGCTGTTCTCAAACTCCTGACCTCAAGTGGTCTGCCCCCCTCGGCCTCCCAAAGTGCTGAGATTACAGGCGTGAGCCACTGCGCCCAGCCAGTTTCTGTTCTTTATAAATTACTCAGTCTATGATTCTCTGTTGTAGAATTGACTGAGACAGTCAAAGGCATTTGTTTTACAATTCATGTGTCTGCATCCTTTCCCAGATCCTGAGGCTGAGGATGAAGATGAGGCCCCTATCCAGAGCTGGGAGAGGTGGAGCTGCACGAAGGTGCCACATTGTGAAGCAAAACCTTAACATCTCATCCCCTGATCTTTCAGGGTATTCTGTTCTGGGAAGTGGCTCTCAAGAAATTTCTGGTGGATTGTGGGTGCTCTGAGGGTGAAGAGTGAAGGAGGAAGATAAAAAGGAGCAGCCACAGCTTTCCCGTGTAGCCCCCTCTGCTCTGCCCCGTTGCCCAGACATCTGGCGTTGGGCATCAATGGAGCACGAACGCTGTTCTCCAGGCACATCCATTCCGGGACCATTCTCACATCCTGAGGATAAATTTCTACAACACTCATGCTGTGCTCTCCCTGAAAATTTTGCCTCTGTTTTGAGCCATTATAATGATTCAAGTAGAGACTTCAGAGAAATACTGCCTCTCATGAAAAAGTCTCAGTAAATACACTCCTCAAAATTTTCATTCTTAATATATCAGTAGCTTTTCAGTTCATTATAGTGTTATTAGTCAGTCTTCATAAAAGTGCTATGCATCTTTATTAAAAATGGAAGTTCACATCATTTTATGTTCCCATAAAAATGGGTGGTGGTAGCTTTGATTAATTTCTTCACATACAGTGAACTTTACAGCAAATTGGACAGTGTAATTCAATTCCTATTTCTGCAGATTTTTTTGTTGGTAGAAAATTGATATCATTCATATGTAATCATATTGCCTTTGCAAGAGATATTTAAGAAAT
>NC_045451.1:4602339-4641839 GCF_002776525.5 Piliocolobus tephrosceles
CAGATTCAGCTGTGTGTGCCACCGACGTGCACACGAGTGTGTGTGTTGGCACTTTAAAATTGTTTCTTTTCTTAACAGCTTGAGCATCATTTCAAGGGTAATCATTGGTTTGAAGAGGTCTAACAACCTAACTATAAAGTTCAAGCCAGAGGGAAACTTGAAAAATAAGGACCAAAATTCAAAGGGTCCCCA
This sequence comes from Piliocolobus tephrosceles, assembly GCF_002776525.5. Lineage (NCBI taxonomy): Eukaryota > Metazoa > Chordata > Mammalia > Primates > Cercopithecidae > Piliocolobus > Piliocolobus tephrosceles. Next base: position 4,602,532 of record NC_045451.1, read on the forward strand.
CCCACCAACTACTCCCCAGATGCCAAGCAAATCTACTGGGTCTCTTTCGAATGAAACAATTGCACGCCAGAAAAAGTTTATCAGGCTTTGGATGCTGTATTTGGGCTCTCCAGAGAAGCAAAACGTGTGTGTGTGTGTACACAGAGAGAGAGAGAGGTTTTCTGAAGTTACTTTTTTTAGACAGAGTCTTCCTCTGTTGTCCAGGCTGGAGTGCAATGGTGCAACCTTGGCTCATTGTAACCGCCTCCCAGGTTCAAGCCTCAGCCTCCTGAGTAGCTGGGATTACAGGTGTGCACCACCATGCCCAGCTAATTTTTGTATTTTTAGTAGAGATGGGGTTTCACCATATTGGCCAGGCTGTTCTTGGACTCCTGGCCGCAAGTGATCCACCCACCTCAGCCTCCCAAAGTGCTGGAATTACAGGCATGAGCCACCGCGTCCAGCAGAGAGGTTTTAAGGAATTGGCTCACATGACTGATGAGGCTGGCAGGTCTGAAATCTGCAGGACAGGTGAGAGTCAGGGAAGAGCTGATGTCATCATCTAGAGTCCAGAGGCTCTCTGACTGCCTGGAGCAGGATTCCTACAGTGGGTCATGCCTGCAATCCCAGCACCTTGGGAGGCTGAAGCTGGAGGATTGCTTGAAGTCAAGAGCTCAAGACTAGCCTGGGCAACAGAGCAAGACCCTGTCTCTGAAAAATTTTTAATTTTTTTTTTTTAAGTATTCCTTCTCCAGAAACCTTTGCCTTTGCTTGGATGACCTTCATCTGATGGGACACGGCTCACACACATGATAGAAGGTCATCTGCTTTACTCGACGTCCACCGATTAGACGCTCATCACATGGGAAAACACCTGCACAGCAACATCCGGACTAGGGGTTGGCCATCAGCTGGGTGCCATGGCCGAGCCGAGTTGACAGGTGAAGTCAACCCTCTCAGGTGTTCTGTGAGTGCTGACTGGGCCATCCTTGTCACATGCCCCTCTTCTCAAGGAGGGAGGCCCCATGAGTGCTCCCGACAGCCCCATCCCATCTCCCTGGCACAGGCTTGTCCTCTCAGGAATACGCGGTCCCCAGCACTCCTCCCAGGCCACTCTCCACCCTGACTCCTGAGGGGTTCCAGCTACTTCCGCTCCTGAGATGTCTTTCCAGGTTTGCCGTCAGTCTCTCCCTGAGGACATCCCTGCCTTGTGGCCACGGACATCCTGTTGGATTGGTGCAATTAGGGTCCACTGGCACGCATTTGGCAGTGAATAGGAACCCTGGTTCTGGCTGACACATGTCCAGAGCCTAGCTGGGGCTCATCTTGAGGCTGGGATGAGAGAAGGAGCTGGGCCTTCTCCCAGGCAGCAGGCTCTGTGGCACAGTACTGGTCACTCTGAGTGTGTCCGGTGGCCCTGGGCTGCTCTGTGGCTGCTGTGGGGGCCAGGAGGCTCGCAGGGCTTGGCACCTAGGAGCTGGATTCCAACCGAAAGGCAGCCAGGCCGCGAGCACATCCTGCAGCTGACAGAGTCAAGAATGCATTGCGGGACCTGGAAAATTCATGAATAAAACACAGCTTTGGGGAATAAAATACAGCTTTGGGGAAAAGATAGATTGATGAACTACACCGCTGTGAAGCCCACCTTCTTGCCCCTCTTCTTCCAGATAGTGTTGTGGGATTTGAACGCCTGGCTCAGGAAGAAAGGGAACGAAACATTGCCTGAGGAAAAGGGGGTGGAGCCCAACATGGGGGTCCTTGTTCCATGGCAAGCTCTTCACTAAGGAAGAAAACTGATATGTGCAAGGGCCAAGACAATGGTGTGTGACACACTCAGCTGTGTGTGCATGTGTGCCCACACACATATGGATGGACACACCCACAGACACAAAGACACACACGCAAACACACACAGACACACAGAGAGAGACACACATGAACACACAAAGACATACATGGAGACACACAGACACAGAGACATATGGACACACACAGACACCCATACACATGGACACACCTGCAGACACACACATGAATACACACAGACACACACAAGAACATACACATACCCACAGAGACACACCCATGGACACCCACACACACACATTAATTCACACTCACACACACACAATACACATCCACATACCAACTCACACAAAACACACACACACAGACACACACAGGCACAGCCACCTACCCCCCCTCACATTCTCAGCCACACGCTCACACACTGATTCACATGCACAGGCTGCATGCTGTTTGCTGGGTGCACAGTCGGTGCCCACCTCCCCCAGCTTTCTCCACAGGAGGCCCTGGGCAGCATCCCCTGGCTGTGGGGAGAGCACCCAGTGCAGACCCCCCGCCTGGGGAGATATGGCCCTGCAGGGTGCCGTGTGCCCTGATGCGGTGCCAGGCTGTGCCATTCCTCTGGGTCCCAGGAAAGCTCCCCAGGCAGCAGTGCAGGCAGTGTGGCCTGCTCCCAGCGCACACACTGCTCCCTTCAGCGATGGGATGGCTGTCCCAGAGCACGTGCAGAGTCCAAGCCAAGTGAATCCCCTCTGTGCTGGCACTGTCTGACCTCTGACCCTGGCCGGCACAGGTAAGGGCAGTACCCCCATACCTGTGCCCCCCCGCCCCAGCATGCTCCTGACCCTGGGAGCAGAGCCAGTAGTGGCCAGGTGATGGCTTCGGTGCGCTGATGGCCGTGGTTTCCACCTGGAGCCTTCACAAGATGACTGTCATCCCTCCCGCACAGCCCCAGCCCTGGCCCCAGCCCCCCGGACACCACCTTCCCCTGGGCCCCTGTGCTGGCTGCATCCTGGAGGATGCTGAGCTCCCACGCTCTGCAGAGACCTAAGAGAACCACCCACCCTAGACGTTCTCCTTTAATTAAAGCAACACACCAAATAGAGGTTCTGCTGAACAGCAACCCGCCTTCCCGTCTTGGAGCTCCTGCCATGCAGTCTTTGGACGGTATTTAGGTCTATGGTTGGAGCCCCAAATAGAGAGAAAAAAGGATGACCTGCTTTTCTTAAATCACAATCTAAACTTGCTTGCAAGGAGCTGAACTACAGGCAGTGTTACCCGCGGCTTCTCAAGACAGGTGCTTTGTCCTTGAGCGTCTAGACAATCAAGCAAGAGCTTTCTGGAACTTCCCCAAGGAGAGGGAACCAGGCAAAGGAAGAAGGATTTGAAATCAGCAGGTCAGGCGATAGTGTGTGGGCTCTGCGCCAGACGGAAAGGTATTTCTGGCTGTGAGAGGTCAGCCGTGTGCACAAAGGAGCAGAGGACTTGGGCATGACAATGCCATCGCTCCAGCTCATCGGGGAAACATCCAGAAGGAGATGAGCCTCTGGGACTAAAGGCACATGAAAGGCATATTGCAGGGAAGGGGAGCACCTGTGGGGCCTCACAGTCCCAGAGGGTGCCCATCCCACGGGACCCACACGGCTGTGGTGTCCTTCAGTGGGCGTCAGCCTCCTGCAGACCCCATGGGTAGACACCGCCACTCCCATTCACAGGTGAAGACGCTGACCCTCAGAGAGACTGAGTGACCTCACATGTGGGACCGAGGCTCAGTGACCTCGCTGGGATCTACCACTGAGCAGCGGGGATCTTTTGGGGAAAATGAACTCTTCTAGGGACAATAAAACATGAACAAAAATTTGTGCTCCATATAGTTTGGATGGATCAGAAGATGTCTGGAATATGAGCATGTGTACTTACTTTCTGTTTGAAACACACAACCACACCCTCCACGACATCAGCATGAAGAAAGAGGGGCCAGCCGCGGTCCCCAGGGCCAGCCCGGGAGAGGTACCTTTGGGACCATTTCCCTCCGGGGAACCGGTGTGAGGCAATACCGCCTGGAGAAAAGGATAAAGGGGCCTTACCTCAGGGCACAGCACCCAAGAAAGTCCCCTCACGTCCTCCGCGGCTCTGCTCTCAAGAAGAGACAGGAAACCTCCAGGAACTGACTGATTTCAGCTGTTCCGCGCTCCAGCTGGGACTGATTTCAACTGATTTCAACTGATTTCAGCTGGGACTGATTTCAACTGCTTTCAGCTGTTCCGTGCTCCAGCTGGGACTGGCTATAAACCTCACCAAATGCGAGGGGAGTGGCTTTAACCTTGGGCTCTGTGTGTGTCGTTTCCACCTGAAACAGAATCGACTTCATCACAGCAGCAAAACAAAGACAGCTCTGAGTTATACTGTAATTCACAGTGGGAGATTTATGAATATTATTTTCCTGTAAAATCTAGCATTTTTCTCCTTGCTACTTGCAACCTGTAAGTGGTATAAAGCTGTGCACCTAGCAGGATGCGGCGCTGCCTGTGCGCGGAGTGCCCACGTGGGTACACAGCCCCCATAAATTGTGCCTTTGTGTTTAACTTGTCTAATAAGCTCTCCATATCAAAACTTCATAAGTGGTTGCTTCTTATTTAAAGGTCTAGTAAAACTGCAATTACTATGGCTGTAAGATGCCTTGTTCCGAAAAGTGCATTAAATAGTTTTATAGATGTGGTTGGAAACACTTGTGCAGTTGTGTTTGCGAAAGCGAATGAGTTCATTAATAATGGGATCCTGAGACAGAAAAATAAGTTGGGAGCTGTGAAAACTACTTGAGCCTTTGAAGCTCGCTCTTGGATGTAATGTTTGATGTCGGGACAATTGTTTCTACTTCATTAAAAGAAATTGAGGTGTAACCTTAGTCAGCTTAACAGACCAGTGGCATTTTGGCTGTAGCCTTTGGAGCAAAAGTCTGAATGAGAAAGAAAAGCCAAGGGTTTCCTCTGAAAATAAAAAACGGAGAGACTGCCTCCTGGCGAGATGTTTGCAGCCAGCGGGATCAGCAGCTCAAGCTCAGGAGCCTGGAGACTGCAGGCTGCCCCCAGACCCATGGACGAACAAGGTCACTAGCCGGGACGCTCTGGGGTGGCGTGGTCTCCAGGTTCTTCCTACATGACTTTGGAAAACAGGTGATGTCCCAACAAGGACGCATCCTCGTCTCCCGCCCCCATGTTTGAGCTCCAGGAGGCTGGTCCAACTTCACACATTTAGACTGGAGACGCAGGATTTCTTTGAATACAGATGAAGAGGGTCCTGGAGCCCAGAGCTCCATCTCTCCATCCGCATAGATGCTGCCGGCCACACAGGCACATTTCCAAAGTGCATTTTTTGAAAAATGAAATCTCAGATTTGCTGTAAATTCAGGCCAGGAAGGAGCTAGCAGATGGGCAACGTGTAAGTTACAAACCTAAGGGAAGCTTTTGCATTTACAAAAAAAAAAAGAAAAGAAAAAGAAAAAAGAAAAAAAAAACACTCTTAAATTGTAGCTCTTAAAATAAAGGAAGATTTTCTGTTTTCCATAGTGACTCACTAAACCTTTATTTAGACAGTTGGTAAAAACACCACATCACATATTTCACATGTTTTTTTTTTTTTTTTCCAATGCTGCAGTTTAGTTTAAAATGGTATCATGTTTTTTCTTCTAGAGGGAAGCAGAAATCTACAGTAAGGCATTTTTGCCTTTTTAAAAAATGAAACCGAAATGTATTTTGGAATGGTTAATATTCCCAGTCAGACCCACAGCACAGCCCCCTCTGGTGCACATATTAAGGAGAAGGATTAGGACTGTTACGGGGTTTTGTTCATTTGCTGTTCAACAGTTCCCAGAGATGAATTTTAATGCTCATTCAAAAGTACAACAAAAACATAATGATTTGAAATCCATCATCTCACTGTCCCAGCAGTTTTTCTTGCTGTTGTTCTCGCCAGGTTTCAGGTTAGCTGGATGATGGCAGAGGAAAGCTGGATTCCCGCGACGCTGAGAAGTGAATCCACCGCGGCCTAGTGCACGAGGCCAGCAGGGGAACTGTGCTTCCGAAGCGGGGTGCTCCCAGGACCCAGAAAAGGAGATCAGAGGAGGTCAGGCCAGAAGCTCTGAGCAAGGAGATGTGTGCAGGGAGCTGCACCTAGGCTCCCAGAGTCCCGGGATCCCTCTGCCATCAGAGCATCACGCCAATTACAAGGAAGTCCTCATGCACATATGTGAAGGACACACACACAGGCACATATATACACACTTACATACACATATGTACACATGCATACGCAAACACATATACAAATACACATGCGCACACACACGGACACATACACACGGATACCACTTACAAGCATACACACACACAAAGGCACATATACACAAATTCGTATACACATGTGTACACACATACACAAACACATGTACTAATACACATGCACACACACGGACACATACACATGATACATACACAAGCACACCACTTGCACACACAAAACACATAAGCACATATACACACATACACAAATGTGTACATGCATCCACAAACACATGTACAAATACATATGCACATATACACACATGGACACACACAAACATACACACACGGACACATACACACACTCTCACACAAATGGATACATGTGCACACAAGCACACCACTTACAAGTACAAACACACAGACACATATACATACATACACACACGTACACACACATCCACAAACATGTTCAAATACATATCACATATATACACACGGACACATACACACTTGGACCCATATATACACACACACACGCACACTCACACATGGACACACACACATACAAGCACACACACACAGATGCACACATACCCGGCCTGGTCTTCTGCATGCAACACCAGTTGGAGAACCGAACAGCCTCCCAGGTCCTCTCGGGCTTCCCCGCCTCAGCATGCGGGGCAGTCCAGGCCGTGACTTTGAGGAAGGATCCCCAGGCGTCTCCTCACGCTCTTGCATGGTCCACCTGAGACGCAGGCGTGCAGAGAGGACCCTTCTCCTCCTGGTGAGTGTGCTGCTCACTGCTGAGAAGCTGGGTTCAGTGTGTGGGACTACAGTTCCAGCGTGGAACCCTCCTCCTGCCACCTAGCTCCTCCCGACTCTACTCCTCAACCCACACCAAAGTCCAGAGAAGTTGGCATAAGGTCCAGAGAAGAAGTTGGCAAAGTCCAGAGAAGGGGGCAAGGGGGGCGGTGCAGAGGTGCTCACGAGGCCACGGGAGGCCCCTCGAGTCCTCTGTCCCCTCAGCCTTTCACAGCCTTTGTCCTGCTGGGAAAATGGCTGTGCCTAGCACACAGGACAGACCCCACTCATTGCCAGGGGAAGGGCAGAGAAGTCCACTGTGCTCAGGTGGCCACAGGCCCATCGGGGGCACACAGGCTTCTGGGCACTCTTTCCCCTCCCTCTCTTTCTGTTCACTCCTGTAAAAATCAGTGACTGTCAATGCTGCAGATTGTCCTCGCAATAGCTGCCCTTCCCCTCCACGCAGGGATGTGACATGGACTCCGTGGGGTCCCCCCATCCTTCTTTCCCTCCCACACCCAGGACACTTTGTGCCCAGCCCCTTCCTCAGCACTCACCACACATGCCCAGTGCCAGATCCGCCCACGGCGACACACCTCCGCCATGGAATGTGTCTGCAGGGGGAAGGGACCTGGGGACAATTCCTATCCTGAAGGAAAATGTTCCCGGGCCTTGGAGAATGGAAATCCTTTGTGGTTCTTGCACAACAGACCCTTTCATCTTATTTGAGGAAATATTTGCTTGTTATTAGAATCTATCAGAGTTAACGTTCGTGTCTTGATGGGAAAAGGATTGAGGTTACACCTCCATGAAACGTGGCTTTTAAAGGACTTTCAATGATTGGCCGTGGATAATAGCATGTCATTTCCTATTTTCCTTTGGCCAGAAAGCTGGATTTTTGTGTAAATACGGTAGTCCTGTCAAATGGGAAAGCATATCCCTTTTTCTCATTCTAGTATTTTCTCTGGGGTTATGAAAACCACAGCATAACCACAATATCAGTGATGGCACTGCCCAGCTTCATGGCACCCTGCCGTGCTGTGTGAAGACAGGCTGTGCCTACTGGTTGTCTTTAGGTGGGGTGCAAAGGGACTACAAGAGGCCGTGGAAACACACAATGCTCGCACTTCCTTCTGGGATGCTGACATGTTACATCTGGGAGCCTGCACACCTCCACCTTAGCGCTTCCATCTAACCAAAATGCACATTTCCGAGGCAGAAGAGCTGGCCAGCCCTCCTGTCTTGTACTCACATCCCTGGACAGTGGCGCTGAGCAGGTGTTCTGCGCCCAGGCCCCGCTAGGGTTGGTTTCCTTGAAGATCACCAGGTGGGCTACAGTTCCTAAGTGACACTTTCAGATGGACGCAGGCCATGATCTCACATTTACCAGCATGATAATGACATCGGGTGCTAGCCCTGTGAGTAAGATGACTACAGGGAAGGGTCTAGAATTTATTTCTCCATCTAACTTGGGTTCAGGGGGTTGGTGGTCTGGGATTCTGCTGCACTGTGGCCTGTGGTGCAGCTGGAATGGCAGGTGTCCTCACAGGCAGCAAGTCTGTCCCCTCCCTGGTGTTAATAGACCTGAGATGTTTTACTTCCACGATGTCAAAAGCCGTTGATTGTACAAGGCTCTGGCGTGCACTGAAGTCCTAACATTTTTCGTCTAGGAAATGAGTGTCATGCTCAGTGTGGGATGCACAGGCCTGAGGGCGGGAAAGACATGCCACAAGGAATGGGCCTCTCCCCTTACAAAGGTCGCCGGCTGCCCGCTTTGTACAGGCACAGAGGCCCTGTCAGTCATGGCCACCTGTCCCTGGTGTGGGGCTCTGCGTATGACAGCCTGGTCAGGCAAGGGAGCACCCACCCACCAGGGAGGCCCGAGGGAGGCCCAGGGGAGGCCCCGGGGAGGCTGGGACTCCTGCTGGGGCCTGGGGCTAGCAAGGGGCTGGCGAGGGGCTGGTGCCAGGACGTGGCCTCCCCGAGGCGATCATATCTTCCCTAGGTGGATGGCTGTGGACAGCCTCAGCACAGAGGGCCACTGGCCAGTCAGCTCCTGCTGCCAGTGTCCTACACAGCCCCTGCCCCTGCCTCCATCCTGAACCCACGGGCTGAGCCAAAGCAGCCAAACAAGGGAGCTGGCGATGAGAGACTGCAGGGCGGTGAGGGGCCCAGGTGGGGTGAGCCCGGAGCTGGGAAGTTCCTGGGGTCAGAAACAGAGACTCTGCACCTCCCTCCAGGGCACACCTTCACCCACCTGCAAGGCCTGGAGAGGTGCCCCATGAGCCGGGTGCCAGTGCACGCTCACACTCGCACACTCACGCAAACGCACACTCACACTTACACAATCATGCATGCAATTCAGGCTCATATAAAGTCCACACCCGCAAACACAAAACACACTCGAGATTCACAGACACAGGATCCACAGAATTCACACTGAGGGTCCACACCCGCAAACAAAACACACTCACGATTCACAGACATACAGGATTCACACTCACCAGGGTCTACACCCACAAACACACAGGATTCACACTCACACAGGGTCCGCACCCACGAACACAAAACACAGGATGCTCACACAGGATCCACACACAATGATTCATGCATTGGATCCACACACTCGATCCACATTCACAGACACGCTCATGAGTCACACATCACATTCACTCACAGAACCAAATATGCTTCACATACAGTTCACACTCACACCTGCTTCACACTCACACAGCCACACACACGCAAGCACACTCACACATCCAGGTCACCTGGTAACTGAGACTCTGCCAGCGGAGAGCCCCACGGTAGGTCAGCACTGGGAACCCCTCGCCTTCCCACCCAGGCCGGCGTCCTTCCTGGGGCTGGCGCGAGTGGTCCCTGCGCTAGTTTCATTGCTGTGATTGGGAAAAGGGGCTCATTTCCCTCCACGGGGGCGCAGCAGCGCAAGGACAGAGCAGCCCCTCGTGGTTCACCCTTGACGATCTCAGTAAGAAAACATGGAGGCGGCCTGCAGAGGGAGGAGGAACAGGGTGCTGTACTGAGATGGAAGGAGAGGGCACCTGAGCTCTGCCCCGGGGTTTGCGTCTGGCCTGGAGTTGACTTGGCCCCTCACTTCTGCGGCTCCGGCTCCGGCTCCGGGAGGGCCCTGCTAATGGCCCAGGACTCCCTGGTGCCGCAGCTCCTTCTGTGCAGGTGGGGTTGGGACCAGACCCATCAGCTGCCCTCCCAGCCATGATGGGCGCCTGACTCCGCTGCTGACTGCCGAGAGGTGCTGCCTGCCTCCGGCGGGAGGACGCGGGTCCGGAGCCCCTGCTCGGCTGCCCTGGCATGCCTGGTGTGCTGCAGATGGGGTGGGGGCCAGGAGTCAGGCAGGCAGGTGTGGAGAGCAGAGGCTCCCGCAGCCGGCCACGCGGAGCCTGGCCCAGCAGGGACGTTGGTCCAGCCTGGCCCTCCCAGGTCAACCCAGGGATTTATGCTCCGCCCTGGCTCTGCAAGCCCTTTGTGAGTCCCTGGTGGCCAGCTCAGAATGACCAAACCAGGGCAGGCTTTTTATGGTCATTCCTTTACCACACATGACATAAACCACCCTGGAGCCCCAGTGAACGGCAGGTAAGAAATAAACAGGCTGACCTGGGAATTGCCAGCCTGCAGTGGGGCTGCCCAAGACCCGCCTCTCAGGGCATGTATCAGCGCGGTATCTGCTCCCAGATGGCCCTTCTTAATCACAGCCACTCGAAGGCGAGGATCTGGGAAGCCAGACGAGGGAGGAGGACCTGTGGGCTGCAGGCCCTGCCGGGGACCGGGTGCCTTCTGCCTGGTCGTGCTCCCAGCCTCCCTGTCCTCCCCTCCCTCCCGCTCTCCAAATGCTCTGAGTGCAGAGGGGAAAGCTGGGCATGGCTCAGACCCCTCCCACGTGTGTGGCTGTGCACTGTCCCCATCACTCCCATTTTAAAATGAGGCAGATGCCAGCACCTTACAGGCTTGCTGGCATAAGGCTTAGAAAAAAATGAATGCAAACTTGTGAAATAGCAGCACCACCGCTCCTGATCTTCTCTCCTACTTCTTTGGGAGCGTCAAGGCCCCTGAGTGGCCACGTGCATCCCGTAACCGCTTCTCTTCATTGCTAGTGTTTAAAAATCGTGCTACCCTTTCCCTCAGTCCTCTCTGTGCACCCTCACCTCTGTCGTACAGCGTGGAGAAGGCCAAAGGGCCCCCTCGTGCACCGAGTGCAGGCGCAGGCCCTGGAGTGATGGACAGGGCCCTCCAGTGATTACCAGGAGGAATCCAGTGACCTTTCCGGAACCAGCTCCGGCCAAGTGGGCGTGCCTGTGTCACGGAATGAGCCCCACAGTTCTTGTCTGACTCACTTCTGCCCGTTTATTATTTCTGCCTCCTAATGACTGATCACTGGGAAAGAACAAATGCAAAGATGTTTTTAAAGCACTAATCCTAGTTCTCAATAGAGGGTAAACAGTCTTGCTTGTAGGACAGGGTTTTGCAAAATTTTCTCTTTTGTGACCCTGACTATCCCTATGGAACCTCCTCCTGTTCGTACAACAGACCATCCCTTTTCTAGGTTGCTCATATTCCATTGCATTTTCCAGGAGCTAGCGACCTCCCCATCCTTGTCAAGCTGGGAACCTAGACCAGTGGAGTGTCAGCTCCCACACTCACCACCCAGCTCGCAGCTCGTACCTGTGAGAGTTCTGGTTGCTCTCAAGGTGTACCCTATCTGAACACCATAGGTTCATGGATGGATCCTTGGCCAGCAACAATCCATCCTAGAGTCTGACCCTCTATCTCCCTGGCATAAAGGGACTGTCTTTTTTTATTGGATGCCACCGATAAGAACTGGAGGCAGGGAGAAGACGAAGACAAGATAAAGAATCGGAAGACAACTTCATTTAGTTTTCTTTTTCCTTTCTAAGCTCATCTGATTTTAAAACTAAAAACAGAGAACAAATGAATTTGATAAATGAAATTTGTTTCACCTCCATGCCATGGTGATTTATAATTTGGAGGAAAAGAGGAAGCAAGGAAAGAAGAATTGGATGGAAGTTATGAAAGTGTTGGAGAATAGTGGGAGGGAAACCTGGTGGAGGAAGAAAGGGAGAGAAAAAGAGAGACAGCTCCAGAGAGTAAAGGAGGAGGGAAAATAAAGAGGAATAAAGAATCAAAAACCTAAAGTTGACAAGAAGCAAAAGAGCCTTCATTAGGAAATATAAACAGTATGGTGTGGCGAGGGGTGGATGGCCATGTGACAAGGCAGGCCCAGCCATGACGTTGTGAGGGTTGAAGATCACCCGGCAGTCATGGCATTTTTGTCTTCTTTTGTGCAGGTTTGAAAATTATCCATTTAAAAAAGAAGAAAAATCTTGTCTTATGAGGTTAGGAAGCCATCTCCAAACTACCGCCCTGACTTCTGACATCAACTACAGAGATTCGGGCTTTCCAGGCCCTCCCTCAGGGCTGATCATTGCTAGAAAGACTCGCGGAACCCACAGGAAGCCATTAGAGCCACAGCACTTCAGCTTACAATCAGTCGAGGGAAGAGAGGCGTTGGACAGGGTCCCGAGAGACGAGGCATGAGCTTTCTGTTGTTTCGCGGGGTTGGGGACAGCAGGACTCCGCTGGACGTGGGCGTGACAACCCACACGGAAGCTCCCCCAGGCCTCAGTACCCAGGGTTTTCAATGGGACTCAATCACGGGGGTGTGGCCGCCTGTGCTGCCTGTGACTTGTAGACTCCAGCCCCTCAGCAGGTAGAACAGATGTGGCAGGGCCCAGAGCCCCCGCTACAGGCTCCCAAGTTCACAAAGACACTTCTCCTGGACATCATCTCCTAGGAGGCAAGGACAGAGCTAGACATTTTGGGTCAGGTTAATTCTTTACTATACAAGCATGGTGAATTCTAAACTATGCTCCAAAGAAATGCCTGCAGATCTTCAGCTGGAGCTGAGAGCAATGCCTCCGGCCAGGTTCTCAGCCTTCCACATGACTACAATGGAAGCAGCTTTTAAAAATCTGCATTTCAAAGCAAACTTCCCAAATGCTGTGTGTTGAAATGTTATTTGTGCCCACCCCCTAAATTCATATTTTGAAGTCCTAACCCCCAGTACTTCAGAATGTGACCTTATTTGGAAACAGGGTCATTGCAGACATAATTCATGAAGATGAGGTCACCAGGGTGGTTCTTAATCCAATAGGACTGCGTCCTTATTATAAATGGGAAATTCGACAGACAGGCGCACAGGGACATGCAGGCAAAGATGAAGGCGGAGGCCACGATGATGCTTCCACGAGCCAAGGAAGGCCCGGGTGCCGGCAACCCCCAGCAGCTGGGAGAAAGGCCTGGAACAGCTTCTCCCTCCTGCCCTCATAAGAAACCACCCCTGCCGACACCTTGTCCTCCAGAGCTGTGAGAGAGTGCCTGTCTGCTGTTTAACACATTCTGTTTGTGGCTCTTCGTCCTGTCAGTCCTAGGACACTAATACATCAAGCCACATGTGACTTGAATGAAGAAGGCTGTGGCTATAAAGAGACGTTTGAAAATCACTGATCTAGATGATTTCTTCCATTTGTAGATGAGGAAATTAATACCCATAAATGAAGAGGGCAGTGACGGGGAGAGACACGAAAGATCACCAAGGAGAGATGCTAGGCAGGAACGTTGCTGCGTTCTTGGGTTCACTGGGGCACCAGACTGATGTAACCTTTTGCCAACGATCTTAGAAACTGTAATCAGGCCGGGTGCTGTGCTGACACCTGTAGTCCCAGCACTTTGGGAGGCAGAGGCAGGCAGATCATTGAGGCCAGGAGTTCGAGACCAGCCTGGCCAATGTGGTGAAACCTCATCTCTACTAAAAATATAAAAATTAGCCAGGCAGGGTGGCAGGCACCTGTAATCCCAGCTACTTGGGAGGCTGAGAGAGGACAATCGCTTGAACCCAGGAGGCGGAGGTTGCAGTGAGCTGAGATTACGCCACCGCACTGCAGCCTGGGTGACAGAGTGAGAAGAAAGAAAGAAAGAGAGAAAGAGAGAAAGGAAGGAAGGAGGGAGGGAGGGAAGGAAGGAAGAACGAGGGAAGGGAAGGGAAGGGAAGGGACTGTAATCCACTGACTGACTACACGCCCCTCTGCTCCTTACCCATCAGCTCTCAGATGCTGAGCAGCACCCGTGCAGGCAGTGCAAGGAAATCCTGGTGAGCAGCAGTGCTTAGAACAGCAATGGGGTGAAGCCTGCGTGGAATCAGGCAGGTTCAGGAATGTCCCCACCCCCACTTCCATTTTGTAGCCCAAGAATGGCAAATCAGTGGCAAGTCAAGGGTCGCCTCTGATAGATGGATAAAAGTCACCTGGAGCGATGTGTTAAGAAGGACTCTGAGAGCACATCCTGACACAGCCGGGAGGAACTCTGTGATCAGCGAGTAATGTCTGCCACTGGTGGAAGAGGAAGCCAAAATTTGCCAGAGATCTTCCAGATTGTGGATGAAAATATTCCATGAACTTGAACCAAAAGCCTCCTGCAGTTCAGCAAGGTGTCAGTAGGCTCCCAAGAACAGTCTATCGAGAAAGTCAAATTTGGCTGGCGTGGCCAGTCCTGTAACAGAGCACATGTAGGTACAGGAAAGGAACGGTGTGCATTTTCCCTCAGCAGCAAATATGACTGAAATGTCCGGATGCACAAGGTGGGCTTGGTTAATGACAACCACCACGAGGATCACCCGCCTACTGTGAACCGGGAGCTGAATTCGGGGCTTCCCAAGCCTCGCCCGTTTGGTCATCATTCCCATCCCGCAGCGTGTGTTTTCTAGATGAGAAAACTGAACCTCCGAGTGGCTGCTCCTTACCCAGGTTTGCACAGTTAAGAAAGGGCAGAGGCAGGATTTCTCGATGATCCTACAGCTTTGTGCGATATGAGTCATCTGGGATTATAAAATAAATAACTTCTCAGAACTAACATGTAGGGGGCTCTCCAAGTACCAAAAGGGGCTCTTTTGGCATTTGGGGGGTTTGTTTTCAGGTTCTGCTACTTTGAAAGTGTCCAGTCATTTCAGTCTGGTGTCAAGTTGATCTTTTCTCTTCCTGTCACAAATGCCGCTTCTATTGATTAAGAGATGACGGTGATGTTTTCTCCCATCCACAAAAGATCTCTGGCCCAGCCCTGAAAGCTGCGGCCCCTCCAGACTGTGTGAGCAGCGCCCCGGCTCTCCTCTGCTTACCATTCCTGCCTCCGTGTCTTCGCCTCAGAAGGACTGCTTTATGGATGACTTTGACTTTCTGTGAGAAGCATTCGTTTAAGCAGCGTCACTTCCCTCCAGGATTCAGACCCACCTGCTCCACCCGCTCTCTGACCACGCCCTTCTGCTGGCTCAACAATGTCTAGCGATCCTCAATGTTTACAGGAGGATTTTATGACTGTGGTCTCCTGCCCCAGCAGGCCCTAGAAGTGCCTCTAGGGGAGGTGACGGTCAAGGAGTCACAGCTCAGAGCCCCCACTGCCAGATACTCCACTTTATTCAGAGAAGCTCTGTATTTCTTCATTTTTATACCAGGTCTCATCATAAGAGTTATTTTGAAAATAATTTTCCCTCCTTTAAAAAATGTTTCCAGACTGAGCACGGTGGCTCACACCTGTAATCCCAGCACTTTGGGAGACTGAGTGGGTGGATCACTTGAGGTCAGGAGTTCAAGACTAGCCTGACCAACATGACAAAACCCCCTCTCTACTAAAAAATACAAAATTAGCTGGACGTGGTGGCACATGCCTATAATCCCAGCTACTCGAGAGGCTGAGGCAGGAGAATGGCTTGAACTCAGGAGGCAGAGGTTGCAGTGAGCTGAGATTGCGCCATTGCACTCCAGCCTGGGCAACAAGAGCGAAACTCTGTCTCCAAAAATAAATAAATAAATAAAAATAAAAAAATGTTTCCAACCCACTAGCTTGATGAATAAAGACAATCTGGTCAGTTTGGGTAGCCAGGCCACCTCCACATGGGGCTGCCCACGCCACCTTGCCATGGTTTGTCCCTTCTAACCGAGCTGTTTACTGCCCCGAACCCTAGGCTGCACCTGCCCTTGTCTGTGCTCCGTTTTCTCTCTCCACACTGGGTTTTCGACATATCCTGACTTTCTCTAATCATCTCATCTTTGAGACGCAGCCCAGCTATTGCCCTCCTCATAATGCCTTTCCACATGGCCCCAGCTCCAGCTGACTCCTGTCTCTAACCTTCTAAAGCATGACCAACTACAACCCATTGGGCAATGTGGCCCATCACTTGTTTCTGTAAATAAAGTTTTTTTCGTGCACAGCTGCATTCATGTGCTTATGCATTTTCTATGGCTGCTTTCATGGTACGATGGCAATGTTGAGTAGCTGTGACAGAGACCCTCTGGCCTGAAAAGTCTAAAATGTCTACTCTCTGGCCTTTTCAAGAAAATCTTGAGCCGTGTTCTAAAGCACTGCGGCATGCGTGCTGCCAGAAACATGCATGTGCTGTCAGGTATACAGGTAACATCTCCTTAGGAGACTGCAGCCTCCTTTGAGGACAAAACCTGTCCTCCTAAATACTCTCTCCCTCAGTACCAAACACCAACCTTACTACCACAGGCCGTCAATGAATGCTAATTGGTGGACAGATGAATAGGTGGATGGCTGTCTACAGAAGGAAAGCATGCTGCCCTAAACCCTTCCCCTCAGACATGAAGAGAGTTGTTTGGAAAAATCTCCAAACCTAGGCAATTTTTTTGTTTGTTTTTTTCTTTGAGACGGAGTCTCGCTCTGTTGCCCAGGCTGGAGCACAGTAGCGCGATCTCGGCTCACTTCCTCCTGGGTTGACACCATTCTCCTGCCTCAGCCTCCCAAATAGCTGGGACTATAGGCACCTGCCACCATGCCTGGCTAATTTTTTATATTTTCAGTAGAGACAGGGTTTCACCGTGTTAGCCAGGATGGTCTCCATCTCCTGACCCAGTGATCTGCCCGCCTCGGCCTCCCAAAGTGCTGGGATTACAGGCATGAGCCACCGCGCCCGGCCCCCAGGCACAATGTTTTACATCCCATGGTATACTTGATGATGGAGACCAAGCCAGTAGATCTTGCAATGTGCTTAAGAGGGATGAGAAATGTATAGTCACATGCTTTTGATAATCATGTACAAATTGAGTTTTGACTTGCATAAAAGTTTAAACAAAGCTTTATCTTCACATTGGATTTATTTTCTTGGGCAGTAACTTTTAATATTTTAGCATTAAAGGTCGGCAGTGACTCAAAACCAGGTGATCTCAGGACATCTCAGGGTGTTATTTAAGGGCTACACTGTGGGTCACATCGTAGATGAAATAAATGACTTCTATTTAATTGTAGCTTTAAATTTGGGTTTTTCATATATTGGGTTTTCCGAAAATGAATACCTAAATGGTTATAGAAACAAAAAGAGAAAATCCTAGTTTTCATCCAGCAAACTTAACATATTTATTCTACTTTTAAAATTACAAATGTAGTATTCATAAAGACATGCGTAACTTCAATTTTTTTTTTGGCTTTAACAAACAAGAGGGCGTGCATACTCTTGGGCAGATACAGCTCACTTACTTTCCAAATGAAGTTGCAACAATATCCCATCAACAGCCAACAAATGTAACCGTTTTCTGTATCCTTGCAAACAATGGATATTATCACCTTTTTCATCTCTGCCTACCTGCAAAGCAATGTGTGTGTGTTTGTGTGTGTGTGTGTGTGTGTGTGTGTAAAACATTAATGTTTATTACAGCCCTAATGAGATTACTCATATTTTTACATGTTCATTGGCAGTTCATTTTTCCATTGAGCTCTTTGCATTCTTCTTATTGATTTATAGAAGCTCCTTATATAGTATGAATATTAACTCTTTGTAACATGCTGCAAGTATTTTTTGAGTTTGTCATTTATGCTGTAACTGTTTTCTTGGCGTTCTTTGCTAGTAGGGATTTAAACTTTTTCTCACTCACTCAATTTGGTGCTATGCTAAGAAAGGCCTTGTCTCTAATATTAAATGTAATTCCCCTTATTTTTTAGTGTTTTTTTATATTTAGATTTATTTTTGTGTGAAGGATAAGAAAGAAATTTAATTTTATACTTTCCAAATGGATATCTAGTTGTCCCCACATCACTGACTGATAAGCTCATCATTCTTCCCAAGTCTAAGATGTCTTTTTTCAGGATTCTGGGCATTTCTTAGAATTCCGTAGAATAATGGGCGTGCTGGTCCATTGTTCCACGTCCATATCCTGAATCTCAGATTTGAGTTTTACAGCTTTCAGGGTTACTGTCACACTCTGAGGCTGCATTGTTGGGGGAGTCTAGAAATTCTCCTCCTCATCTTGGAATTGCTCACCCCGAGTGAAACGACTAGCTCAGGGTCTCAGGGAGCGTTTCAGAGCCAGGACTGGAGCAAGGGTTTCATTTCTTAGGGCAGTTCTCTTCTCACACTACTTCCCCTTTGAGCCCTAAATGCCAACACACACCACGTTTAATGGATTGTGCTTTGCAATATGACATCAACGATCGTGTATGTAGGGCTCTGATTTCGTGATGAGAAACGGCCTCACTGTTCAGAGAAATAGCATGTTTTTACCAACATTATATTTAGACCACCGTGTTTGGTTGAGTCGCACAGAGGTTTGTAGTTCTGCTTGAGTGACCCAACAGCCATCTGAAGCCCCAGGGCAGGAAGCAGGGACCCCGGCGCGTCCTCATGGACTGTTGAAGGTAACGGAGGCACCGTGCACCCAGTCTGGAGTCATCTCCACCTGCAGATTCCAGCTGTGCCATTTTGTGGGCCCTTCTCACTTGCTGGCCCATTCCACACACGTAATCCTGGGAGCCGTAATCCTGGGAGCTGTAATCCTGGGAGCCATAATCCTGGGAGCTGTAATCCTGGGAGCCGTAATCCTGGGAGCTGTAATCCTGGGAGCTGTAATCCTGGGAGCTGCAGTGCCTGCCACTGCCTTGGCTTCTGCCTCTGTGGCTGGAAGACCCTCCCTGTGAATTTCCCTGCCCAGTTTCCCTTCACCTGAGGCACGAGTAACTGGCTCCCCAGGTGGACACCAGATGCCTACCTGAAGGAGGAGCCCATCGACCCCAGTTCAAACCATTTGAAATGCTGTCACCAAGGTGGATCTGAGTTTGAATATGCGTTTTTGATAGATGGGGTGGGAGGGTGGAGTGAGGGAGCAGCATGGGTCCAGGGGCTCGGTCCCCACCAGCCTGGTTGCACAGGATGCCCAGCACCCCCCAGGCAGCCCCTGCAAGTGCACTCAGGACCCTCCATGGCTACCAGCCTTGAGTGACAAGGATGGGCACTCCAGGGACACACCCTCCTTGTCACTTCCCTCAGCAGTCCAACCTGCCCTCCCTTTCTTCCAGGACAGGGAGTGGAGTTGTAGCAATAAGCGTGAGTTTGTGTGTGTAGCCATAAAGTATGTAGACGCACGTACTCCTTAAAGCCAACAGTGAAAAAGATGAGACCCACCCCCGAACCCCACCCCGCCGGAGCCAGACCTGCAATAGGGGGACAGCTGGAGCTACGGGCTGTGGGCGGGGCAATGAGCAGTGTGCAGAAGAGGACGTTATTCAGAGGGTGGGGGTGTTTCACAGCGTCCCCGCGGCTCATGTCCAGAAGACCTGGACTTAATTCTGGGCTCAGGAACTGTCCTGAAGGGGGCAGCACTTAGCAGGCCGCCTGAGGAGCAGTCTTGGACCCCTCTCGGGAAACGTGCCCCACGGGTGGCAGATGTAGATGCAGGGCAGCCTGTGCACCACCATCAGAAAAACCAACGGGCTTTTTTTCTCTTTTTTTCTGACCACTGACTTCAGGTAGGCACGGAAGAGGTAAAATTCAGCGTCATCATCTGCAGACCTTCAGCCTGTGGGCTCCAAGCAAACAGCAGGCTTTATGCACGAGCAATTTGAGGGATCACTGTTTCCATCTCACACGCAGGAACATGCAGCAGCCTCATATTTTGCCAATGGAAGATGTGCAATTATAATGAATAACACAGAACAAGCATGGGAGCCAGGCACTGGGTTAATGCCTGGGTGTGACACACACAGCCCAAACCTGTCCTCCAGGGCTCTCAGTCTAGCTGGGGAGTGGCCCCGTTCGGACTGTATTTATTATCCCGACTGCTTGCTATAGAGGCAAGATAGATGATGGTGTGTGGTCTGGGCAGGGTCACCGCAGGGACACCATCTTTGCCACACAGAGTCTGCCCTCAGGGAAGAAACGGGCTTGGTGAGATGAGAATGTTCTGCTGCGTCTAAGCCCCAGGAATGAAGGACATGGTTGGGAGGCTGTGCTGTGCAGCGGGGCCACAGCAGCAACCGGGGATACCTGTCAATTCTGGCCACCAACCTTGGGCCTTTGTGGAAAATGCAAGCTCTACTGTATTAGTCAGTTCTCACACTGCTATAAAGAACTACCTGAGACTGGGTAACTTATAAAGAGAAGAGGTTTAATTGACTCACAGTTCGGCAGGCTGTGCAGGAGGCATGGCTGGGGAGGCCTCAGGAAACTTACAATCATAGCAGAAAGGTGAAGGGGAAGCAGGCACATCTTCACATGGCACTGAGAGAGACAGCAAAGGGGGAAGTGCCACACACTTTTAAACAATCTGATCTCGTGAGAACTCACTATCACAAGAACAGCAAGGGGAAGTCCACCCCATCATCCAGTCACCCCCCAGACCCCTTTTCTCACACTAAGGACCACAACTAGAGATGAGATTTGGGTGGAGCCAAACAGAGCCAAACCACATCACTCTCCTTAGTCAGAGTCTGGGGTGAGGCTGGAAGGAAGCCCCTCTTTGCTGTGTCATCGAAGTGATTCTCTAGATCTAATTCTAAAGAGTCAGGAAGTGGGAAGTCTTTATTTTATTACCTCTAGTGGAGGTATGGAAACACTGCTCTGTGGTTTATGGTTTTGAAAATTACTACATGCTTTAGCATCACCTTGAAATAGAATATTCCATGGTAATTATTATGAGGAGCTTAAAACTATTGGAGGCCTTCAAAATGCGATTGTATCAAAGTCCAGAAATAATTCTAAGGCAGAGAATAAACTACTTTGAAGCCACACTTCTAAAGGATCGTGGATGGTAATATATAAACCACTGAAGTAAAGTTCAAGTGGTGTGTAAATGTCACCAGGTCCGTGATATTAAAAATGCCATTTTATAGCATGCATAGTTTGGGTGGAGTTCATGATTATTAAATCTTGGATAGCACCAGTCAACATGCTCAGAATGTTATTTCCCTGTGTGGGATTGTGTGAGCACATTCCCCGGGCCACTCCACACCCACCCAGGGCTTGGTGAGCAAAAGCCTCATTGGGTACCAGCCACAGCCACTTTGGCTGTGGGGAGAGCGAGGAAACACTGAAGAAGAGGAAGCAAAGGGCCTCCCCAAGGAGCTGGCACTGGCTCTTAAGCAAGAAGTCCCAATGGCTGTGTCCAGTCCCCTGCCCTGAGCCCAGTGACGTGGCCCCTCTTGACCACACCCCCAATGGCACCCACCCCTGAGCTGATCACTTGGCTATTTTTAAGGCACTCACTTGTTATTTTTGTACAAATGGAACTGACTAATTCATTTTACTTTAATTCAACAAAAATTTATGGCGGACCTGCTCTTTGAGGGGCTGCGTTTGGTCATTGTCATCTATTTATTTCCAAGTGGAAATTTGGTCATGAGGATAGAAACCAGGCTCCATAGGCTGCAATATAATTCTTCTGGTTTTCCCAAAGGGAAATCGAGGCCCTAGCGATCGCTATGGACTGTGTAGCGGTTGCTAAGGGGTGGAAAGCACTGAAGACATTTTGCAGTATGTGACCGGCCCACGAGTGTGTGAGGTCACTGTGAATTTAAATGGGCACCAAAATGCGGAAACACTGCCTGCTGGATTCAGTGACCAGGACGGTGTTTTATTGACTTGGTGGAAATGGGGTGGTCCACAGATTGGCTGGAGCAACTGCAGCCTGAGAACACAAAGGTTGCCATCATCCTGCCTGCCCACAAGAAGGTGGGCACTCCAGACAGAGCCTGCCGTGAAAATACACGCACACATTTCATTCACTGAGCCCTTGCCAGGTGCAAAGCAAGCACTGCAGAGGAACGCGAAGGTCAGAGGCACACCTGGCCTCAGGGAGCTCACCATCATTGAGGTGTGAAGGTCAGAGACACACCTGGCCTCGGGGAGCTCACCGTCGTCCAGGCGAGAAGGTCAGAGGCACACCTGGCCTCGGGGTGCTCACCATCATGAGGCGTGAAGGATGAGAATCGCACAAGCCTCCCATGACAGAGGAACTTCCCTTGCTGCGAGGGATGCAGGGTGCAGAGAAGAAACTTGCTGAGGACATGTGGCTTCCACCAAACAACTCCATGTCTCATCTTCATGCTCCTGGGATTCACTGGGTTGGCATTAAAAGATTCCAAGCAATCCTAAACAGACAAGGCAGGGGAACAGCTGGAAGCTCAGCTCTCAGGATGACTCTACTCAGAGCCCCATGGAAGGACTTTGTAGATTTCAAGCATATATTTGATGCATATAATTTTTTTTTTTTACTATTTTCTAGCAGGCTTCAGAAATAATGAGAAATCTTGAGAAAGGAACTATACGTGTTGCTTTGCTGCAAATAAAATGATTGTTTTTCAAGAGTGGCTCACCCTGAACTAACGCATCATCATTCCAGGTCCTAACTTCCCGCCCTCCACCCACCCCGGGCATGGCCCTCAACCGGGTAGGTCCAGCCCCTTGTAGTGTTCGACTCAGCAGTCCAGACCCTTTCCCTAATAAGGCTGGAATTCCACCGGCCTGTGCTGGTGACATTAAACAGCAGAGCCCCTGAGTCATAAAAACCAGTGGATGGGCTCACAGACGTGTGCCAGGCGGTGTGGTTTAATTTTTCTGACATGCCCTGACTTGGAGGGTCACAATTCTAGGTTTCCTTTTTCCCAGGAGAAAGGAACATCTCTCTGGGAAAGTTTGGTGGAAAACCAGCCTGTAGACTCGTGAGAGAGACAAGATTCACTTCTGGCATTCTCGCCTGGCTCAGCCACCTGGAATCAAGGAAGACAGCGCGGTGCTGATCCCACGCCCCTTCCGATGCCCACTTCCTCCCCTGGGTCGTTTCCCAGGAGCAGAGCTGCAGCTCAGGGCCTCTGTCTGCCTGTGGTAGGCACCCACACTCGTTCTCATCTGGTTCCTTGTAAGTTTTCTATCGCAAAATTTTCTCAGGCATTGGGGACATGCTGTGCTCTTTTTTCCCAACAACAAAATGAAAATGCAAAGGTGCCGCATCAGCAAGTGGGCCGTGGACTTCGCACGAGGGTGACGGTGAACCTGCCTCCAAAATTGCCGTGGGTTCAAAGAGGCACCATTCCTGGCAAAACTGATGACATTTATGAATTTTATTTCTCGTTGCAACCTGATTTTGTTATGGACCTGTACTGACGTCAGTAATAAACAATAATAAGATTGTAAACTATTGCTCTTTATAATAAAATAATGCCTCTTGGCTGTATTATAAATCTAATAGCTATTACATCAGCACTCATAACTATATATCACGCTTACCTTTTAAATATACACAGGGTATTAGATGGCTCAACAGAAGCGGCCAGATTTATTATTACTGCTTAGCCACAGCCTTTATTACGTCACAAATGACTAATAGGTAAAAAATGAAGGGAGATGCAATTACAGAGATGATCTATCCCATGGCTTTGGGAGGCAGGGGGTGGCGCGTGGGTCCTTGCTTCCACCTGTGTTGCCGAGGGCACCTGCTCCGTGTCTGCAGGTGCTTCCCGGGGCTGCTCGGAGGCTCACGTGATTCCCCCTGAAGGCTGCAACAGTCACACTGTGCATGTGCGATGCACAGTAAACTTCTAAGTAAATGGTTAGTTCCCAAGTTTGCTTTAATAAATCATCTCTTCTCATCTGGGCACCTGTCATTTCGTCGCCCTTGGGGAATCACCCAAACCTCTCATCGACACTGAAACAGCCCTTAGGTGTGGGACCAGCGCGTTTGTTGACGCTTTCAGTATCTTCATAAAATGAAGGCACAAGAAAATGGGGCAATGATAACCGAGGACCAAAAAAGATGGAGTCAAACATTTCCTTGAATTATTATTAATATTATTAATGATTCATCGATAAGTTATTGTAATGATTTATTAATAAGTTATTATTACTGATGTATTAATAATAATTATTATTCCTGATTCATTAGTAATAGTTATTATTAATAATTCACTAATAATACTATTAATGATTAGTATGAATAAAATAATTAATGATAATAAATTAATAATAAATAATAATAAAATTATTAATTATAATACACTGTGAGTCTCTCTTAGTAGAGATACTGAAATGCTCCACCGACAAGCTCCAAATTACCCCTCTTCACATCCCCCCAGATCTAAAGGGGTTGAGCAAGGGGAGGAGAGCATCTCAGTTTTCCAGGAGAAAAAAATCAAAGTGCAGTGACATTGAGAAATCCCTGGATGCTGCCCCTGGAATAGGAAAAACAAGAAGAGCTGCTGGGGTCCGACCCAGAACCACAGACCCCACCCCGTCAAGGCCTCTCCCAGCAGGTGCCCAGTTGCACCTTTACCAGCTCTTCCAGGGGCCTGCAAGGGCTACAGCAGGTCACACCCTCGGGGGACCCCTGGGGCCAGCAAGGCCGCCAGTGTCCTTTAGCTGGGGGATGTCCCTGCAACAAGGGTGGTGAGGCCAGAGAGGTGGGGAGGTTTGGAGGAGGCCATTATGTCCACTCTGGTCTTTGTCTCCCTTGGAGCAGCGCCCAAACATGTCCTGAGGACAATCAGGGACGCAGATACTGCCCGCCTTGTAGAATGGCCTGTGCAATCCAGGGACATGAGCCAGGCTACTGGCCATCCCTACTACCTCTCTGCCCCGGCACCACGACCGACAGGCTGAATCACACCTTCGATTCCAAGCAAGTCGCCTGTCCTCAACACCTTAGAGAAAAGGTGGCCAGCGGGGATGGGGAAGACCAGGAGGGGCGTGGCTGTGTTGGCTTTCATGGAAAAATTGCACTGTGCCAATTTCCTGAGACTATAAAACCCACGGAGTGAGACTTCAGGTTTGGCACCTGCTCCAGAACCTTCTTGATGAAAAAAAGGTTGTCTTCATTAAGAGCATTAATATTCATGCCGCATGGTAATTTTGACACAGAAAAGGTCTCTGTAACCTTTTCTTGTGTGAGAATTTTTTACTTCTCAAGGAAATTACAGTCCAGCAATGACTTAATTAATGCCGAGTTTCTTGGGCAGGTTTTGAAGAGCTGTCAGTTTGGGCTTGCAAAAACTGTCAACCAGGGAGCAGCCGGCTGGGGGCGAGACGGGGGCGGCATCCCACGCCGGACGGGGGACCCAGCACCTTCCCATATTCGTTTTAATTTAGCAGGCTGTTTTCCCTAATGCTGGGTCATTTATTATTGGGACAGAGGGTGCAGCTTGAATTAATAATCCATTTTTCACCCAGAATCTTTATTCTTTTTATTGAATGGTCTCATTCCTAAGCCATTTGCTTTAGGAAATTTGGCCCAGGCACGACGAGGTGGGTGGCCAGCACCCATGAGCGACCAGCCAGCATCCACTGGCTCACTGGGGAAGCCCCTGAAGTGCAGAAAATCCATCTTACTCTTTACAAAAAAGCAACCATCAGCCCAGAAACGGTGCCAGGTGCGGCTCCTGTGTGACCTGTGGGGCTCATCCTCGTGCCTGCGCCTTTACCAGTGATGGGCCCGGGGCGGTCTCCAGCCTCCCTCTCCCTCCTCCCCTGGCTTGGCTCTTCCTCCTTCCGTGGCCTTCCTGGGCCCCACTGTGGAGTTACGTGCATTCGTGAGACTGTCCAGGAGGAAGATGCCGCCTTGGGAAATAGCAGACCCCATCCAATGCCTCAGGGAGCTGGACAGTCATAAAGCGCAGAGCGGAGGGAACGCAGAGCACACCTCTGGGGGCCGTAAACCCGCTGCGCACATGTCCACTTCTCTAGTGGAACTGGTCATGCTGCCATCTGCAGAGCTGGTCCCGGGTTTCTATTTCTAGAAACACTGCCATGCGTTGGAGCCTTGTTCTGCAACATCCCCCAGGTTGAAATATGGAAAAGGAAGGCTTCCCAGAGCCCCTAAAAGTTGGAAAGCTTTGGGACAACGGGATTCTCCAATATCACAAGCAAAATGGAAGTTTCCGGAACGCCTAGGATCAGGGGCCTGTCTCCTTGCACACAGGTCAGGATGGAAAGATGTTTGCTGCTTCAAGAGCCCCAGGGGAGAAGAACAAGAGTAAAAGGTCAGGCTGCAGCTGCAGAGAATAAATCAGGAGTGTTTCCATCGCAGGAGCGTATCCGTAAGTCCAGGCACATAATTCAGAGACAGCCTCTGACTTCCTCTCTGTCTCCCTGAACATAAACCAATGACTCCATCGGCCAAGAGGCTTCAATATTGGGTGGGGAGAGAAAAAAGCAATATTGCAGCAATGTGTGCACAGCCTTTTTTTCTGGATCAAACCGATGGAGAAGTGAGGGAGGCCCACGGGAGGAGCTGGCTGGGGTCGGGGTTAGTGGCTTCCTGGCCTCCACCCACCATAGCCCGGATAGGAACCACACTGCAGGCACCCTCTGGTTGACAACGGGCAGGCTCAACTGGCAGGGTTGGCCTTTGGGGTTGCTGATGCCACCTTGGACGCTGCTCCCGGGCGTCAGGGACTGAGTGCAGGCATCCCAAGTCGAGTGGAAACGCTGGCTCCCCGCGGCCCTGCTGCGCACTTAAATTTACGTCTTTACAACCCGATGAAAACTCTTCCCGGGAGGAAGGTGGTCTCCCCGCCCCTCCACCTGTACTCAATTCTCTAGTAAACAAAATAAGCACAGCACAGAGAGTTGCATGCACACTTACTGCTGCCGAGCAGCGCCAGGCCCCAAAGGCCGTCTCCAAGGGCCGAGCATAAATAATGCACACTGCATTTCTAATATCGTTAGGTAACCAAATAAAATAAATAGTTTACACTGCTGGGGCATGACAACGCAGGGAGACAGACCAAAGAGGCAGAGCTGGGAGCCAGAGTGAAGGCGTGGAAACGCCTGGCCCTCGGTGGAGGCAGGGAGACCCTGTGAGGCTCACTGGGCTCAGACACAAGAGTTGAGACGGAAATTCTCCGCAGTGAAGAGTTTGTAAATAATACTGCAAATATGCATAGCACATGATAGGAATCGGGAAATCTCTCCTTCGCTCCAGAGAGATCATCAAGGCCCAGACGTGTTTCTAAGGGCCGTATTTATTGGCTTGCGATGGGGCTACAGTAAATTTACTACCCTCTCCTCCAAAACACAAACCTCTTCTTCCCCCACCTCCCATCCCCATCATTCCTTGGACATTTGTTAAGAACCAGCCATGTGAAAGCAGCAGAGTCACCAGAAGAAGCGATAGCGGAGCGGAAAGGAATCCTGCAATTCTAATTCTTGCCCCTCATTTTGCAGAGGGCAAAATGGAGTTTTCAGCAAGTGAGGCTGCTGGGCTGGTGGGAGTGAGGCTGCTGGGCTGGTGGGAGTGAGGCTGCTGGGCTGGTGGGAGTGGGGCTGATGGGCTGGTGGGAGTGGGGCTGCTGGGCTGGTGGTCCCTGGTGCAGGGCATTTCCCACCACCTCACGCTGCCTCGAACTGTAGAGGAGAGGTTGGAAATGCAGGTTCTGTCTCACTGGTCTGTTAATCACCTGAGAGCACGAGGATGCTAACTCCAGCAGTAACTGCTGAACATGCTCCAAACACACGTCATGCACACCAAGCCCCTGACTGGCATCTGGTGTTAACAGAGCAGCGAGAAGAAGAAGGAAGACAGTGGCTGGGAGGGCTTTGTGCTGGGAAAGGTGAGGTCCGAGGTTCCCTGGGGGCCAGCGCAGATGGAACCGCCTGTCCCCTCTCATGCATATGGTTTCCCTCTGGGCTGCTGTGAATTCTGGGCTGGGGGAGGACATTGTCCTGGGTGTCCCATCAACTCCCAGGCTGGGATGTGGACTGGGCAGAGCCAACACGGACTGTGCAAATAAGTCAACAAGAGACAGAGGCGGAGCCGCAGAGAGAGTCGGAAGAGAAGGAGGAAGGAACGAGGCAGCTGCTGGGTCCACGCAGTGGGGTCCACACGGGGTCATGGTGGAACCCCGTTTCCTACTAACAGGCCCTGGTGGTGTTTCTGGTGTCAGGCACGGATGTCTTGATATCAGATTTGGTGAGCCCTTTCCTCCAGTCCCAAGGAGTGAATTAGAGCTAGTTTATTTGAAACGAGGTAATCTTTGTCAGTGACTGATCTAGCACCAGACACGTGACCCAGTTCTGAGCGATTTCCTTACCGGATAAAATGGCGGGGCTGTGAAGGATCCGCCCCTTCTCTCTGTCCCATCTTCCAGGAGGGTGTGATGTCTGGAACCACTGAATCATTGTGTGGCCTGAGACGATGGTCACAAGGACACAAAGTAGGAAGCTAGTGGCAGGGAAATCAGACGGCACAGGGAACAGCAGTGGCCGTCCCACGGCCACACCAGCTCCATGGCGTCTGAGCAGTTTGTCCTTACTGCCGAAGCCCCTCTTAGTCAGGTGCTGTGTCCCTCCTACCCTATCGTATCCCCTCACTGGGCAACTCCTCCAATTGCTGGCGGAGCACCAGGGGACCAAGCTGCTGTGATCTGACTGGAGAAGGGAACGCGGGGGCCAGAGAGGGTTTGAGCTGGGAGCGCATCACAGATCATGGAAAGAGTATATAACTGTAGGGCAGAAGCCATGCGACCGCTCCTGATGCAAGATCAAACCCGCCACATGGGCTCCAAGCGCCCGTAGAAACAGGTCTAGCGAATGGGCGGCCCAGCAGCACTGGAGGCTGTGGGTGACTGGGCGGGGATGGCATTGCCAGGATCCTGGTGTAATGGGTGGGGAGCTGACTAGGACCCTCGATGAAGTGGATGAAGCTCAGCCAGAAAGTGCGAAGGACGCTGGCTCTCCAGGCCAGAGGCCCTCCGGGAGAGTGGAGTACCCAGGGCAAAGTCCGGAAGACCCGCCCTTGGGGCTTGCTTGGTGCTTGAGGCCGTGGAGGGCAGCGGCGGGCCTGAGAACAGTGTTAGAAAACACAGCCTTCCACTTCCCCACGGGAGGCCCGCAGGGCTCAGCACAGGGCAGCTTCTGTAAGTTCTTCATCTTGTGGCCTGTAGTTTTGTTATTTATCTAAGAGAAATGCAGAATAAATCTGCTTCCAGAGCCGTAGAGGCTGAGAGTCTGTTTCCCAAAACTGAAGTTCTTTCTCTGCCCCCTTAGAGACAACCCCGTCTTTCATTTGACGGGTTCCATGATTTTCATCCCTGGGCCGTGTGGCCTCACCAGGCTAAGCTCACACTTCTCCATAGACAAAAGCTCAGAGGCTGGAAAGGAGAAAATAGGGTAACTGCTGCTACGGGTCCCCTCACCCTGCCTCAGCCAGGAGAGCTGGGAGTATCACAGGAAATGATCTTCACGCATTGCTTACATAACCCATTGCTGACAGAAATTTTTTCTGTTAACTACAATAATAATTCCCCAGCTATGTCGTAACTATAGGGTTGTACTTCATAGCTGTGACATCTTAGCCTTGAATTATGATAATATCCTGTATGAAAATGCTATTTTTGTTTTCAAAACACTTCCTGATGTGTTATCTTATTTTCATTTCAAAACATTTTTATAAGGACCCTGACAGGGTGAAAAGGCCATGCAGATGCTGGGAAGGCAGAGGTGGCCTCAGAAGGTTTTGCAGCTGGATGTCCTCAGGGCTCCTGACACCAGAGGCGGGCTCCCCTCTTGTTCCCAGTCCCACCCTACTCCTGTGGCAGGTGGCAGGGGCTGGGGGTACTCCAGTCCTAGGGTCCCAGCTGGGGACGGCAGCCCACGGCAGTCCCTGAACCTCCTTCGGATTCTGAGCCTCTGGGTATGGAGGTTCGAGGCTGCCTCCCAGGCACTGTCTTGAAATCATTTCTATTGAACAAAAGAACATTGCAGAGCCCGGAGCTGAGCACCAGAAGGGTCAGAGCCTCTTCAGCATCTTCCTGTTTGCAGCCGGGGTGCCCAGGGCCCGGCTGGAGTGAGAGGCTCCCTGCAGTGAGTGCTGGCTGGGCTTCCCTGGGCATCAGGGGCCTGCAGGGGAACTGGCACAGGGAGAAGCAGCCCAGGCTCTCTGCTGCCCTCCTCCTCCCCTCCCCTGTCCTGGAAGGTGGGTTTCCCTCGAGCCTGCATGCTGTCCCTCTACTCTGCATGGAAGCTGTCACCGGTCTCCTGCAGGTGAATGATTTCCAAGTCCACAGTCCCAACCTGAGCTCTCTTCCCAAGCCTTGATCTGAGGCATCCTGAGCATTTTTCCCCGGAGGTCTCTTCCAAATCCCATCCTCAACTGAACGGAAACCCCGTCTCATGTTCACTAGGGAACCACTGGCTCCTCCACTGCCCAGATTTGTAACCGATTCCCATGCCTCCTTTCCAGCCTGAAGCCCAGGGCTCACCCTGGGCTCTCCTCTCTGCTCCATGCCATTCAGCAAGCTTCCATGGAGCGCCTGCACGCTGTGCTCGTCACGGGGTAAACACAAGCAGGACATTTCAACAAGCTTCCACGGAGCTTCCATAGAGCTCCTGCACACTGTGCTCGTCACGGAGTAACACAAGCAGGACACGGATCCTACAATTAGCAACAGTAGACGGGCCGGGTAATTGAACGTTACAAACAGCCGGGACCCTGAAGAGCAGTAGGACTCCAACCTCTTGTTTTGTACATGAACAAGAGGAGGCCCCAAGAGGTCAGAAGACTGCTCAAGTTCGAAAGCTATAAATGGGCGGATGGGGCCGTAACCCCAGGTCTCCTCGGCCCCAGGAGTGCTCCTTCCTGCGGAGTCACAGCCTTTCCCTCTCCAGGCACCGGGTTGAGCAGGCGGGAACGGCAAAACACAGAGACAGAAACCTCTCATCAGGACCTCCAAGTTCTGTGGTTTTACCCCATTTCATTGCAGAAATAAAACAAACACAAGCAAACATATTTGTTGGATGGCCTATCAGCATCCCAAGATTTCTGAGAGCTAAACACAGGACTTGGCACACACCTAAATTGGATCTGATATGGTGTGGCTGTGTCCCCACTCAAATCTCATCTTGAATTGTAGCTCCCATAATTCCCACGTGTTGTGGGAGGGGCCTGGTGGGAGGTAATGGAATCGTGGGGGTGGTCCCCCCATGCTGTTCTCGTGGTAGTGAAGAAGTCTCACAAGAGCTAATGATTTTATAAAAGGTTTCCCCTTTCACTTGGCTGTCATTTCCCTCCTCCCTGCCGCCATGTAAGACGTGCCTTTCGCCTTCCACCATGACTGTGAGGCCTCTCCTGCCACATGGAACTGGGAGGCCATTAAACCTCTTTTTCTTTGTAAATTACCCAGTCTCAGGAATGTCTTTGTCAACAGCATGAAAATGAACTAATCCAGTATCACAGGTAAAGAAACAAAAAACTTATCACTATCAAACAAAATGTTTACCATAATAAAGTTTAAGGCTTGAACATGTATTCTTTAAGATAATGCAAATAACATACACTTTGGTAATTTTAATTTCAGCCTGAAATGTCCTATATCCACACTGTTTCCTAATTTCTTAGGGCGGAAAATCCTATTTAATCTGCACCATGTTCACTCCTCTGTCTGTTCTCTGCTGGCTACCCGGCTGCGGGAATGTCTGATTTTTCACTTGCTGATTTAGAGGCTCGTATGACACATTCAACCTTTTAAATAAATCATTCATTTTTTTTTAAAGGTTGGCTATGTCATAGTGTTGTGATGCACCCAATTTTTTAAATAACTGTTTATTTGATGTCAGGTACATCAGACAGAAAAAATAAATGTGACTTGGTAGAGCTTATTGCAAAAATTTGATCTTTTTGATTTGGATATACTTAGTCAGTTGCTCGATGAATTGAGACTATTTTTGGTTCAAGAGAAAGTGGGAAATTATGCAGCGCGTGTCTTCCGAGGCCTCCGGACTCTTCTCTCCACAGCTTTCCTCCCCTCTCTGAAGCCTTCACCTTCTCAGGTGCTCATGGTCATCCAGCATTTTTCCCTCATCTCTGTTATCAAAATTGGCTCTTAGGAAACAATTTCAAACCAGCCATGCACAATGCAGTGTAGCTGTTCCTGGGGTACTGGGTGTCTTCCACAATGAGCAGGGCTGGAGCTGCGGCTTTTTATCTTTTCATCCCTACTGCCTGGGACTGTGCCTGGAACACAGCAGCTACTTAGTATGCACTTATGAAATGAAGGAACGTCTACGACCATTTGTATCTTAAGGCTTAACCTCTATAAAATGAAAACTCAAAAGCGTTTCATGCGGATACATGGGCAAGATTTGGGAAGAATACACTAAGCTTCAGTAAAATTAGGCAAATGAGAGGTAGAGCATGGGACATAACCGCCCCCCAGAGCCTGCTCCCTGGTGTCCTCTCTCCCACAGCCCACGTGTGTTTGCATGCTATAGGGCCCAAGTGCATGTCAGGGCTGCACTTTTATTCCAAGGCTTATAAATCTGGAACATGTGTATCTACACATGGGCTGTCCTTACTTAATACACAGGCACCCGTGATAAGGCCGATGTGACTCTTGCTATACAAAGTTTAAGATGGCCCTGAGTGTGAGCAGACTCTTAGAAATACTTTGTAAATTGGATGCCTCTGAACATAACAATGCCAATTATCGAACTCGTATTAGTGACAGTAGCACATAGTAACACTTGTAGAGAACCACTATATCATTACTGCTACTATTTCCGTATATTACCATTCCTAGGAAGCCCTTTCCCACCCCTGCAGTATTAGGCCAGATCCTGGGCTAAGAAGAAATAGCACTATCATACATTATTCTCATGCAGGACACTCTGACCATGATTTTTAACTTGGGGACTTTCCCACCCATACGTGGCTGTAGTCAGGGTGCTGGTGATCCGGTTCAGGTGTTTGTCTCCTCCAAATCTCCTGCTGAAATGTGATCCCCAGCGTTGGAAGTGGGGGCTGGTGGGAGGCGTTTGGGTCATGGGGGTGGGTCCCTTGTGAATGGGTTGGTGCTATCCCTTTAGTGAGGAGTGAGTTCTCTCTCTTGACATGTGACATGCCTGCTGCCCCTTCACCTTCCACCCTGAGTAAAACTTTCCTGGGGCCTCACCAGAAGCCAAGCAGATGCTGGTGTCATGCTTATACAGCCTGCAGAAGCCTGAGCCAAATACACCTCTTCTCTTTTTAAATTAAATAGCTTCTGGTATTTCTTTATAGCAATGCAACACGGACTAAGACAGAAAATTGGTACTGGGGTGGGGTGTTGCTCTAAAGATACCTGAACATGAGGAAGTGGCTTTGGAACTGGTTAATGGGCAGAGGTTGAAAGAGTTTGGAAGGCTCAGAAGATGACAGAAAGTTGAGGGAAAATTTGGAACTTTTTAGAGACTGGTTAAGTGGTTATGATGAAAATGCTGACAGAAATATGGACAGTGAAGGGCAGGTTGATGAGGTCTGATGGAAATGAGGAAATTATTGGGAGCTGGAGTAAAGGTCACCCTTGTTATGTGGTTGCAAAGAACTTTGCTGCATTGTATTCGTGCCCTAGGGAATTATGGAAGGTTGAACTTAAGAGTAATAATCTAGGGTATATGACAAAAGACATTTCTAAGCAGTGAAGTGTTCAAGATATGGCATGGCTGCTCCTAACAGTCTACAATCAGATTTGGGAACAAAGGAATGACTTAAAGTTGGAACTTATAATTAAAAGAAAGCACAGTGTGAAAATTTGGAAAATTTGCAGACCAGCCATGTGGTAAAGAAGAAACGAATGTTTTCAGGCAAGAAATTTAAGGGTCTTGTGGAACAACCCTTTGCTAGAGATATTTGCACTGGGGCAGTGCCCAATGGAGCTGTGGGAATGGAACCCCATTCCTCAACCCCAGCATGATACAGCCACCAGCAGCCTTGCAATCTCATCATGGAAAAGCCACAGGCATGAAATGTCAACTCTTGAGAGCAGCCACGTGAGTTGCACCCAGCAAAGCCACAGAAGTGGTGTTATCCAAGGGTTTGGAAGCCTGCGCTTGCAGCAGTGTGCCCAGGATATGGGATACGGAGCCAAGGATTTTGTTGGAACTTTATGGTTTAATGTCTTCCCTGCTGGGCTTCAAACATGCATGAGGTCCCTTGTCCCTTTCTTTTGGCGGCTGTCTGTCTTTTGGAATGGGAATGTTTACCCAATGCCTATGCCAACATCGTATCTTGGAAGTAAATAACTTGTTTGTGATCTTATAGGCTCATAGCTGGAAGGAACTAGCCTTGAGTATCAGATGAGACTTTGGACTTTGGACCTTTGAGTTGATGCTTGGAAGAAATTAGGACTTTGGGGGAATATTGGGAAAGATGACTGTATTTTGCAATGTGAGAGGGACATGAGATTTGGGGGTTTGGGGTAGGATGATATAGTATGTATGCATGTTCCCTCCAAATCTCATGTTGAAACGTAATCCCCAATGTTGGAGGCGAGCCTGGAGGAAGGTGTTTGGGTCATGGGGATGAATCGCTCATGAATGGCTTGGTGCCATCCCGTTGGTGATGAGTGAGTTCCCTCTTTTCCACCCTCTATTGACATGTGACATGTCTGCTCCCTCTTTGCCTTCTACCATGAGTAAAATCTTCCTGAGGCCTCACCAGAAGACAAGCAGATGTTGGTACCATGCTTATGCAGCTCCCAGAACCATGAGCCAAATAAACCTATTTTCTTTATAAATTACCTAGCCTCTGGTATTCCTTTATAGCAATACAAAATGGACTAAGACAGCCACTGTCACAGCATCAAGCTCCATTAGTCAATGAGTGACCAGAAGCAAAAAGGCCGTTGTTTTCAGTGTTGGTCTTTTGTTTTGAGATAGAGACAAGTAGAAAATTGCAATAATCCTAAAAATCAATGAGATAAAGAGCAATAGCAATAGGTTGGCAAGGAACATGAACTGTAAATTTGCCACATGGGAAACCTCCAAAGCCTAAAAGACATGAAGAAACACATCAGTAACCAACAAACAGATAAATAGACATGAACTGCATGACAACGATTGTCTATGAGGGGTAGGGAGGAAATGGAGATAAAACAAGATGAGCACAAAAACAAACCAAGCAAATTGGCCTTATATGGACCAATGACAATAATATGCCATGAAATGAAGAAGATGACCAATATAATCCTTTTGATCTGAGGTAAATAAATACATGATACTTTTTAAAAAATGAAAGAGGGGAGGGGTTTCTGGATATCTGTCTGGTGCATATTTTAAAGTAATTATATTTCCATAGAGCAGAAACAAAAATTAAATTAAATTCTAAGATGAAGTCACTTACAATAGCATCAAGGACATCAACTATCTAGAAATAATATAATACAAGACCTTTGCACTAGACACTATAAAACATTTTTGAGAGACAAAAAGTTTAAGATAAAAATAAATAAAAGAATGTACCATGTTCATGGATCAGAAGAATCAATATATTAATGATGTTAATTTTCCTCAAGTTAACTTATACATTAAATACAATCCCAATCAAACTCCTAGCTGCTTTCCGCCCACAGAAACTGACAAGCTGACTTCACATACACACACATACACACACACACAGGACTAAGGAAAACCAAGGCAATCTTGAAATGGCGACAAGCTAGAGAACTTACACTACCTGATATTAATACTTTTTATGAAGCTATAGTAAATAAAACAATTTGGTGTTTGGAGTCAGTTGACAAACTTCCCAGTGGAACACAACAGACAGCCAGGACAGGTTTACACATTTACCACCCGATTTGTGATAAAGGTGATATTGTAGTGTGGTGAAGAAAGGATGATCTTTTCAATAAAAATGCTAGGTCAATGGAATATCCATGTGAGAAAACAGGAAACCTGAAGCCAATATAAAAGTCAATTCCAGAGGGGTCATGGATCTATATATGAAAGATAAACTAAAGCACGTTCAGAAGAACACACAGAAAATATCTTTGTGACACTTGAGATAGCAAAGACGTCTTAAACAAAATAGTAACCATAAAAAAGCATTAGTCCTCAAAAAAGCATTAACAAATTGACTACATTAAAATTTAGGACTTTCGGCCGGGCGCGGTGGCTCAAGCCTGTAATCCCAGCACTTTGGGAGGCCGAGACGGGCGGATCACAAGGTCAGGAGATGGAGACCATCCTGGCTAACCGGTGAAACCCTGTCTCTACTAAAAAATACAAAAAACTAGCTGGGCGAGGTGGCGGACGCCTGTAGTCCCAGTTACCTGGGAGGCTGAGGCAGGAGAATGGCGTAAATCCGAAAGGCGGAGCTTGCAGTGAGCCGATATCCGGCCACTGCACTTCAGTTTGGGCAACAAAGAAAGACTCCGTCTCTAAAAAAAAAAAAAAAAATTAGGACTTTTATTTATCATAAGACACTATTAAGATATTAAAAAGGCAATCCTCAAAGTGAAAGAATATGTCACAATACATATTTCTAACAAAGGGTTTAGTTGCAGACTACATAAATATAAACATGAATAGAAATGTATATATCCCAACACACACAACTCCTACAAACCAACAAGAAACAAAAAGACAACTCAATAGAAATATATGTGAAAGAAATGAACAGACACTTCACAAAGTCAGAGCAGAATTTCTGAAATGTGATGGGAAGAGCTTGGTGAAACTCTTCCCCAGAAAAACATCTATTATTAGACTGATCAAAATTAGCAAAGGCAATCATTCAAATGCCGGAGATGAATCAATGAATTTACAACAAATTGAGAACCATTTACTCAACAAAATGTATGGAAACTTGGTAAGAACAAGAGATGGGTGTGGCGTTCAGGCTATGGGGCACCCATTCCCCGTCCATCTCCCTTTTGTGGGAGAGCTATTCCAGGAGGCTTAGCAGCCAAGTGGCAGTTCCCACTCCCCCAACTCCTTGGGGTGAAGATGTATTCTGGTGGATAAAGCAATGGCTGAACACTGGCAGATCCCATTTTTTCACAGATCTGTGCTCCCAAAACCTATACCACGTAGGTAGTGGAAGCCAGGCTCTGCCCACATTCCACCACTCCCAGTGCCTAATCTGTAAGAAGGACTTGAGTGGGTCAGCACTCATCCCCCAGTGAGCACTGCTCTATACTATGAAAGAGCAGTACTAGTAGGCCCAACAGCTGAGTGGCAGCCCCCATGTCCCCTAACTTAGTGGAGTGGAAGAGCTACTCTGAGCAAACATTGAGAAAATCCACTGCCCTGACTGTGTGCTGAGGAAGATCTAGAACAGGCCATGGTGGCAGGTGGGCAGTAGTGCCCATTCCCAACCTCCCCCAAACCCCACAGCTCCGGCTCTCTAGGGGGGATCCAGGTAGGGCATCTGTGAAGCACAAGCTCCCCCTTCGCAACCTCCCCCTTCGCAACCTCCCCCTTCGCAGCTCCTGCTTTATAGCAAAAATGTTCTACCTAGAGGAGAGTAGAACAAGCCTCAAAGACTGGTAATACCCTGTTGCTGTCAATAGTCTTAATTTAAAAAAATTTTTTAATTGCTACCTGGCAAACTGATTCAGTCGCCATTGCTTTCTCATTGTGTTGGTCTTCATTCATTTCCACAATCCATATTACGTGTTTCCTCCCCTCCCACCACCTCTGACTGTGCTCTCCCTGTTTCCTTCTCCAGCCAAGGACGGAGCCCGGGGCCTCTGTGCCTCTGCCTGCCCCGCCTGTGGCAGGAGGGAGAGGGCGTCCCAGGGCCGTCATGGCCACCTGGGGCCTGTGTCTGGACCGCCGCCACGGCTTGTGCCTCAGATGGCGTTCAGCTGTGCCGGGGCCCTTCTCTTTCATACTTAGGAAGGCCTGGGAGGTGCCCAATGTCCTCTTGGGACTCAATCAATGGCCCAGGATAAACAGAGACCAAGAAAAACATACGCAAGTCTCAACTAGGTGGCCCTGAAAGAGTTTCCTGGCTGGTCTAGTGCCTGTCTACACTTCTTATGGCTGTTTTGTATTTACTAATTGCATCACATGGCTCTAGTCATCATATGTAATTTTTAAGCTTTGCAGAACATTTCCCGCTCCAAGGAACTCAACTTGTTTCCTGTTTGTCCTCAGAACTGCCCAGTGATGTTCACAGCGAAGGAAGCAGGGACGGGGAGATACTAAACCTCATCTCACAGAGGCTAGAGGTTAACTGCGCGTGTCGCAAATACTCCAACTGCCCAAAATGCACAGATCTTTACAGAAACTATTTAGAAGTCTATTGAAACGGGTTACTTTAGGATTTTCAATTGTATTTCTAAAGAGTGGTAGGTGACATTCTAGTTGATGGATCGGCAAGAAGTGAAACACCTGCCCTGAATTCTCCTGTGCGTTGGAGATAGAATGAAAACCAAGCCCGTCAGAGGGGCATAGGGCACGGTGGGCTTCCCAACCCACCCCTCGTCCCACAGACTTCCGCCTGGAAGACAGTTGCGGAAGCTATGGCGGCCTCAGCCTCCGGAGGCTGGCAGGCTGAGTGTGTGAGCATTAACCCTGCTTAGGCCTCGAACCAGCTGCCTCCTCCTGCGCCTGTGGACCTGGATGTGATATTGTGATAAACAGGCTCCAGGCGGCCTCTCTAGTTCCAGGGCCTGCGCTCGGCTCCTGAGTGCACCTGGAAAAGGGCTTCCAGCCTCTGCTCCCATCCCGGGAGATGCACCAGGATGCCCTTGCTTCATGCACACAGCAGGTGTGGAGGGAGGAGCACGCACCGAGCGCAGGGCCCCTGTGGACTGAGAGGCTGGAAGGGTCCCTCAGCGGCGGACTGCCACCACGGGCTTCTCACTCTGGAGTCCTCCCGGGCCAGGCCAGCCTGCATGTCCATGCTCAGAGCAACTGGAGACCGAGAACGGCCTCAGCCATGCCGGGCCCCACGCAGAGGACACTGGCTAAGGGGTATTTCAGGCACAGGCCAAGCTGTGCAGAGGTGCTGAGTTCAAACGGTCCCACGGGGTGGAGGCCCTGTGTGGCCTCCATCAGAACAGTCCCAAGAACCCCACCCAGGAAGCAAATGTCTAAACCACAAATCTCCCTGAGCTCCTGGGGGAAGCCAGGCTCTACCAGTCTCCAAATGGCAAGCTCGTATATCAGAGGTGAGCAGTAATGTGCAAAAACCTGCTCCAGCGGACACCCCGAACCTGCAGGCAAGCATGGGGGGACGAGGTGCCAGGGAACCTAGAGAGCTCTGCATAAAGGTGACCCTGGGCCATGAAGGCATATTTTAAAATTATATGGAAAAAAAAAAAGAAGGAAAGAAAGAAGAGAGAGCTGCAGTGGGAGCT